>NC_092872.1:625191996-625289496 GCF_028372415.1 Notamacropus eugenii
ATTACTTGATAATTCAGTGAGTGTGAATTCCTTTGTTAGACTCATTGAGCCCAGAACAAGGGAGGGTGAGCTTGCCCCACCCCACATCAAAGTCCAGTCTTCCTCATTAAAAACAAATGCATCAAAATGCCAGAGAAAATTGGAGCCAAGTTTGTCTGCTTAATTGGCTTAGGTGATCTGTAACTACACATCACTATTGCATTCAGGAGATGTAAGGAAGCTCAAACCATTCTTTTTATGGAGAAATATTACCTTACTCAGGAACTACACACAGCATGAAATTCATTAGTGAGGTTTGTGTATTTGGGGACAAGAAGTAAGAAAGGGAGGTCAGATAGAAGTACATCTGTGTTCCCATGGTAACAAAACTAGCAATCTGACTAAAGCTCTCTCTTGGTTCTATATTTTTAAGAATTTCATACCTATCAGGGGTCCAACATTCCCTAGGAGGAAAGCCTAGTCTATCTTCTATACATTATGCGTTTTTCAATTTCTCCAAAGAGCACATCAAGCCTGAGAGAGCAGAATGGAAGCTTAGAAACGTGGAAACGTATTGGGGGAAAGAAATAGATCTGCCATTCCATAACTGATACAAATTGTCATTGAAATAACAAGACAGTGGGATGGGGAAATAGGAAAGGAAAAGAAAGAGGAGTGAGACACCACCTAGACTTTATGGAACCCGAATCCATTTCTCTTTCAACACCACAGTTGCTGCCTAAGGTACCCTTATAACTCAAAACTCAAAGAAACAAAGAATCACAGAATTAGGGATTTGGAAGAAGGGGTGTGCTGCCATCAACTCAGACAGGCTCCTGAGGGATGGCTGTTAAATTTTCAGTGTGAGCATTTACACCAGAAATTAGAAAACTCTACAAATCATGGCTTCATTTTTATTATTTTATCAATTAACTACACTTAAGAAATTGATGGAGAAAATATTAATAATGGATATTAAACTGATATGTGTCATTAAAATGATATGTGTCATTAGCCCATTCTTTTTCTAGAGAGCTGACTACTAAATATCTTCCAGCTAACTATTGGTTGAATTCCTCCATCACTAAAAAGAACCCCCACTATTTCATGACTATCATGCAATCAATTGACAGGCCCCTCTTGAAGGTGTTCCAAGGGAACCCAACTCTTCTCAAGGCTGTACATTTAAATTTTGGTCATTGATATTAGAAGATCTTCCATAACATCTAGGCTAAGTTTCCCTCTTTTCTACTTCCACCAATAGATTCTGGTTTGCCCTTCTGAGTAAACTTATTATAGTGAACTTTAGAAGTCAGATAGCTTGCTTAGCTCTGGTTGCACCTAAACATTCACATAATAGATGATGATGACGATGATGACGATGATGATGATGATGATGATGATGGAGAGTATGGTTGTGGTATTGGAGCTGTTGAAATGACATGTTTTTTTCTTACTTTATTAAGTTTCTGGCAAACAATTGATGCTAATGAAAACTAGACAAAAGTTTGATATACTCTATCACATTTCAAGCGAGATAAACTTGTGAACTTAGCATGAAAAATACATGACTCAAGAAATTAAGAAAGATAGTCTTTGATTCTTTGATTCCTCTTATATTCTCCTACCAATTCTTACAGAAATAGGCAAGTGAAAACGACAGTCAATTTTAATTAAATGCTACAATGATGGATAGAGTATTGTTATTTTGAAATTTAAGTATACACATATTATCACAAATATTGTTTAATGATGATGAACCATGAGATATATATTTTATTGAAATATTTAGTGTTTAAATTCCTAAGTTATTTCTAAGTTATTCAAAAGTTTATTGTAATTTTTTTCTATTTTCAATTATAAAAATATCTGTAATTAGGCAACAAAGTATGTGTAGAAAATTGGAGTCAGGAAGACCTGAGTTGAAATCCTGTCTCAACCTCATATTAGTCATGTGAAAGAATTTGTGAAACTGTTCAGTACCAGTTTGGTCCCCAGTGGGCAGCTGCTTTCTACTCACTTGCTGTTTGTCCTTTATGGAAGAAGACCATTATATCAGGCAGGTGATGACATGACATGCAAGTGAATTGGATTTAAGTGAGGGAGGGCTCTGCAAAGTCACCATCCTCACTTTCTCCTCCAGAGCCATCTGAAACAAGTGGTCAGATATATACGTGGACAACTGGATATGGCTCAGGTATTTTCTCTGGCATTTTCCCCCATGTGTGGAATACTCTCCCTCCTCCATTCTGCCTAGTGATCTCCTTAGTTTCTTTTAAGTCTTATCCAAAATTATTTCCTCTGTATCCTGTTTATAGCTTGCTTTGTATGTATTTGTTTGCATGTTATCTTCCCCATTAGATTGCAAGCTACTTCAGGGCAGGGATTATTATTTTTTTTTTTGTCTCTGAATCCTCAGGGCTTAGCACAGTGCCTGGCACAGAGTAGACAATAATGTGTTTGTGATTGGTAAATTTATTGATGGTTATTATGGAGAAGGTGATTATGATAATTGTGGTGATTGTGATGATGAGAAAAATGAATACCATTGTAAAAGTGGTGGTGCTAGTGATGGCATTAATAGCAATGATGATGGATGATGATTAGAATAATAATATCTAACATGCTATGTACTTATAGATACACAGTACATGTAGAGGGAATAAACACTGGTAAAAAGAAAACAAAATTATTTAATTTTTTGTAGATGAAATGATATTTAGAGAATACAAGCTATTAAGCCAAATTAATTTTAAAAATTAATAATATCAGCAAAAGAGTAGGATGTAAAAACCCTACAATCAATCAACTTTCTGTATATTACCAATTAAACCAAGCAGGATGTTATAGAAAAATAAATTTCTTTCAACATATCTACAAAATACATTAAATATGCTGGAGCTCAACTACCAAGGCAGATATAGGAATTATATGAAACTAACTATAAGATATTCTTTATAAAGACAGAGACATATTCATGAATATTTATTGCTCATGGGGCATGCTAGTATAACAGTGATGACAATAGAACATATAAATTAATTTGCTTTTTCTTGCCATACCAATAAAACTACCAAATGGTCACTTTGTAAATATATATGTATGTATACACACACACACACACACACACGTGTGTGTATGTGTATGTGTGTGTAAATCTCAAGGGCAATGATGAAGGGTGGGGTGGGGTGGAGTGGGGTGAGAAAGTATCAGTGAAAGGAGTCTAGGAGTAGTGGAACTCAATACAAAAGGAGTAATCATCAAATCTATTTCATGTTGGTTATTTTTTAATTGATCAGTTAAACAAATTAGGTCTACTACATATAGAAGATGACAAATGTAATGGACTCATTGCTTAACAAAGGCAGCTGGGAAAACATCAAAGAAGTCTTTTAGAAGTTAGGGTTATACTAACATCACACAACATATACCACAGTGAGGTCTAAACAGTTTTACTGGGAAAATATAATTCCAGTCAAGTTTCTCTAATAAAGGTCTGAGATCAAAGATTATAGGAAACTCATTCAAAAAATATAAGGACAAGAATAATACTGCAGTAGTTAAATGATCCAAGGATATGAGCAGGCAATTCTCAAGGGGAGAAAATTAAGCTATCATATACCAAAATGCCATATTACCATAATAAGAGAAAACAAAACAACTCTGTGGTCCTGCCTCAAATGCATTATATTGGGAGAGATTTAAAAACAATGAAGAAATTAATTACAGGAGGTGAAGTTGGAGAACAGGAATACTAATATACTATAAATTAATTCAGCAATTTTGGAAGTAAATAAGGAACTATTTTCAAAATTTCTCTAACTTGCATATGCATTTAACCTAGTGAAAATATTACTTTTTATGTACCTGAAAGAAGTAATAGAAATAATGGAAAGTACCCATCAAAACAGAAATATCAGTAGCAGCACATTTTGTTTTGATAAGGTCTAGAAACTAGGAGCGGGGTCCTCACCAAGGGAGGGATGGCTAAAGAATGTTATATGGATGGAATGGTGTTGAATTATAAGAAATGTTAAAAGGCATAGAATCAGAAAAATCTAGAAAGATTTATGTGAATTGAAGCACAGTGAACTGAGAAGAATGAGGAGAAAGCATTATACAAATATGATCTGTTAAAAGTAAAAAAAAAACAAAAAAACTTTGAAAGATGCAAGAACTGTGAACAATGCAGTGACAAAATTCAAGAAGACTCTTGATGAAGCATGATATCCACCTCTTGTCAGAGGTTTTGAAGTTAAGATGCAGGATTGGATATATTTCAAACGTGGCCAAGGTATGTCTTTGTTCTACTTGACTAGACTTATTTGCTTCACGTGAAGTCCTTTTTGGGGGCGGTGGGGGTGAGGGAGGGGGAACGTGACCTGGGAGGAAAGAGGAGAGTTAATAATAGTCTTGATTGTTTTGGAAAAAAAGAATAAATGGAAGTAAAAAAGTGTCAATGAAGCATGAAAAATGCACAAAGAGAACAAAAATATTCCAGAGTGAGGGACTGACAAGCAGGAAATCTTTACTGTTGCACACAAACACGTATATATACATATGTGCATATAGCATATAACATATATGTATATTTATATAAACTCTACATAATAGATATTTGGAATGTCATTCCTGATTTCTTTCAATCCTCTTTATGGAAATATTCTTTTTTTATGATTGTTATAAACATTGTCATTCTTAATTGAATAATAAAATGAATAAAAATCCTGGGAAAATCATAAATAAAAATCTTATAGTGAATGATTATGGATAATTATGAATATTATTACCTCATAAAATAGTAAGAAAGAGATATTAACAATAACCCCAATCATTCCCCAGAACCAAAGACCTATCTCTTTAGTATTTATATTCTACCATTGTTGCCATATAACTTTCTCAATTCCATATCCTCTAAATTTCGTATTCTTTATTCTCTGGATCATATAGAATGCAATGAAGAAACACACATGGCAATTATGAGCAGGTTATAAGTAACTGATAAGAATGTAGATGGAATAAAGTTTAACTTAATTGTCACCAGGAAATTGCATGATCGGAAAAGAAGATGGGCTGGTTTTGTGACTAGTGAAATAGGTGGATAGGTAGATAGCCCAAGTACTCTACTGGTGCCCTTCCCTCTCTCCATTTAAAATGGAACCTCTGTGGCAAAGTTATGGAAGGAGAATGTATCAAAGAGTAACAATGAATGGACAGACATAAGCAGGCTGACACTTATGACACTGGAGGAAATATCCAAATCAGTGAGATGACAGATCCATTTATACTTGCTAATTAAGGGGATAATGGAGATTATTATGATAATTCTTCCGATGATAACAATGGTGGTGACAATAATGTCTATAATGATTGTGATTCTGTTGATGGAGCTGGTGATGTAGTCAAAGATTATCAAAATATCACAATGTATTATTAGGAATATTGATGATTTTGATTGTAATGATTATGATAATGATAATAAAAGAGTTGCTGCTGAAGGTTACATTGAATCATAGAATGATCTTTAATTTATTTTAATTATATAATGATGGTGAAATTGATGGTGGTAATTATGATATTGAAGATGGTAATGCTTACTATAATTGTGATGATGGTGATGAATCTGGTGATGATGATGGCAATGGGAAAAATGGTCAGATGACCCAATAGTAGGAAAGGCTTTCAGAAGAAGGGAATAATTAGAACATTCAAGAGTCCTTTCTTCTAGGGCTGTGTTGTTTTGTTTTGTTTTGTTTTTTATTGGACTTGATTTTTTTCTAGTTAACAGATGCTTAGTTATTATAAGTTTTGCAATTAGTGAAATAAGTACAAATAATAAAAAAGTCATTAATTCAGTCTCCCCCTCTTTGTTTTTGAATTTACGCTCTTTTAGGGTCTGTATAGATTTTTACTTTTGCTTAGTAAGTTCTCTTTCTGAAACTGAGTTTAACAAAACACAGTAAGAATGTTTCAAATACCAGATATTCTCAAACATCTACCTGCATTTTTATTCGAAGAAATTACCTGCTAATTACAATTATACACATATACATCTATATGTATATATATATATATATATATATACATGTATATTCATAAAGCAGGCTCTTCAAGGTAGGATTTTATTCATATTTTATATATATATATATATATATATATATATATATATATATATATATATATATATATGTTGTCACATGTAATTAAAAGTACTAAAGAAAATTTTCTTTAGTGATAGTTTCTAGATGAGATTTACCACTAACTAAATAGAACTTCTTACCAATTAGTTCATAGTGGTGATGTTTTATTGTGATTTCACAGCAAATTCAGTTTTATAGATGTAAATAAGCACTTTCAAACTCCTAGGCTCTCCTTGGGGGTGTATAAGGCATTTATTGCTAATTGCAGAATGTACTACAGATTTTGGAGGTGCTTTGGATGAATGGGGTAAGGGTGTCAACTTAATAAAATTATGCTCAACAATTATAAGATTTTGTTTTGTTTTTCATTTCTTTATCACTAGTAATCCTTCTTTCTTTCACTGAATTTTGCATTTTCTTATGGCTACTACAAATGTCACTGCTCAATATTATGCTTTATTGCCAGTCTATGTTCCCCTATGAGCTATGCCTCTACCATTAATGTGTCTGCCCTGCTAATGTACTCCTGTTTCTGCAAGAGAAGCTATGGGGTGGGTGTCAGCATAAACGGGATGTGTTAAGAATCCCTTTACTATGGTGCTTTTATTTGACTTGCCTTCATAGTCAGTGTAACAATTAGGATTAGGGGGTCCTCAGAACAGTGATTTCACTGAGGAGATGCTACTGTCATGTTATCCGAAGCTTTTTGAATAGTCTTTACCCTTTTAAATGAGAAGCATGCTGAACTTGGAGTAAGGAGCCCTACTTGGAATATGGCCTCAGACACCCATCAATCCCTTAGCGTCTATTTCCTTGTCTGTAAAATAGATACAACAGTAATTATACTAGATACCACAAGGGGAAAACGCTTGATGAACTATATAAATGTAAGATATAGTGAATTATGCAAGTCTCTCATGGTTCTTCTTTCTTCATAAGAGAAATAAATCCTAGGTCTGGCACAAATATCAGCATCCAACAAATCTCATTACACAAATGTCCTGTTGCTACAAAATCACTCCTTGTAATAGCGACACTTTGACTTTCTGCTGACAATTCTTCTCAATCATTGATGTTGAACTATTTTCACAGAGCTATGTAATGGAGCACAAATATGTTCGTTATGTTGTCTGTCTGAGTAGGTTTGTGTGTGTTTAATGTGAATTTTATTTCATGAATCTCCTACTTTCGGAGTCAGTCAGTAGGCCTAGATTTACTACTTACTAACTCTGTGACCTGGAATAGGTCACTTTATCAATCTGATTCTCAATATCCTTATCTGTGAAATGAATAGTTTGGATTAAATTATTTCTATGATTCCTTTGAAACCTAAAGCCTTTGATACAATTTACATTTTCATTCATTCATTCATACAAACAGACATATATACACAACTCATACATACATATGTTCTGTATATGTATGCTAATTTCTAATTGCAGAATATACTATTGATTTTGGAGGTGCTTTGGATGTATGGTGTAAGAGTGTCAAGTTGATGCAATTATGCTAAACAAATGTAAGGGTATGTGTGTATGTATAATCTATCAATTTCTTTTCGAAGGTCACTTTCAACTCTAAGTTATATGATCTTATTAACTCTCTTCTGTCTATGAGTTCCTAAATCCCCTTCAACCTCTAAATTTGTTGATTATATTATCTGCAGTATTAATCTGTCTAAACACTTAAATCATTGAATAAACTATTATTTTATTAGTTTTGTTAATTCCTCCTCCATCAATAAAGATGAAAATACCCACTCACCCACTCCCTGCCTTAGGAAGTGTGTTTAATGAGTTGTTTTTGCCAAAGAAAGAATCACAAGGTGGGCCATCTGTGATAAACCTCTCTGACGCTTGTCTTTGGACAATAGGCACAGGGTCCTTTGCTGAGTCCATACTTAATTCTTTTCCAATTTGGTAGAGCCAGTTAGTTTGTGCTGCAAGAACTTAAGTTCTCTCTACATCAAAATGAAGTATTGGAAAAATATTTTATTGGAGTTTTACATACTATATAAATACAGTTGCGAGTTCCTCCATCCATCCAAACATCCATCCATGAATCTAGGGCTAACACTACAACAAATAAGGAATTTTAACAGTAATTTAGCAGAAATGCACATATATACACAGATATGTATGTGTAATTATTCATTCAATAAACATATAATAAACACTTATTAACATTATCCTAATTCCTGAGAAAGACACATAGATGAATAAGGTGTGACTATTATTTTCCAGGAATTTGTCCAGAAAGGATAAGAAACAATCCAATACTTTGTAATACTCTTTGTAACATATCTACAAAGTGTTTAAGATCATGCGAGGGAGTGATCCTGTTTGCATTCATTCTTTTCTAGATTATTCTTCTGTTGACTTTATCCCATGAAAGTTATAAATAGCCAGAAACTAAACAATTTTCCGAAAAACTGCCATTTTGGCATACTTTATGTGCCTAAACCATTTTTGTATCTGTCCACAGAGATGTTCCAGGCACGTAATCTAATAGTTGAACTCCCATACTCACTTATTGATCTGTGACCAGAGTCTTGAAGAATTAGGTGCATATTTCACAGGTGTCATGACTGAACACTTGATTGAATGAACTGCAACATTTAGGCAAAAAGAGATTATATTTGACATTCTATTTAAGGAGTTTGATAATGGTTCAGAATATAGCCTTTCAAGGTTTATAATGTGCTGCACATCTATTATTTCATTGGATGCTCATAACTCTGAGAGGAATGCAGTACAAAATCTCACACTGATAGGATTGAGATCAGGAGAGGACTTTAAAGGCCATCTGGTCCAAACCCTTCCTTTCACAGATGTGGAAACTCAGACTCACAGAGTTCAAATTATATGCTCCAGGTTACATAATTAAAATCAATCAGATCTAAAAGTTTTTAATTCACCTTCCTTCCATCTGACTGGGATAATAAAACCCTCCAAAACATTCCTAACTAATGGGCACCCATTCTCCATTTGACAATATCTTGTGATTTTTTTTTAAAATCATTTTTTGGACAGCTCCATTAGTTAGGAGATTCTTTATATTGAACCTGAGTGAATTTCCCTGTAACTTTAACATATTGGTCCCTTCATCAATGCCAACAGGGCTTCAATTCCTCGTGTTTGAAGACTTCACATATATAATATGAGTAACACAACTGACAAGCAAGCTGAGCAAAAAGTTGCTATAGTCAAGTGAACATTAAAAAGTTTGAGAATCATAATTAGGTACTTGTGCATTATAATAATTCATCAATTTAAAATGTATTTTTATTCAAGTATTATATTACTTGGTTTTGTTGATAAAGAGATATGATAAAACTTGTCTGGTCGTAAGGGTTTTAGAGTCTACTGAGGAGAAATAACATTTATATATATATATATACACATATATATGAAATACATCAAATTTATAATAAGAACAATAACACATACATTATCTATCCACTGTACAGAGTGTTCAGGGAAGACTGGCATCTCTGGTGTGAAAGCTTGCCAAGCCCTTTCCAGGTCTACTCATTCCTCCTTTAATGTCCACTTTTTACCCAACTCTCATCCGTGGCTCCAAGAAACTGTAGTATGCGCAGCAGCCACATCTCAGTAAATCCATCTTGGCAGACAGACTAAAACAGGTTGAGGTTTAAATTGACAGGTCTAAAACCTATCAGTGAATTAGAGGGATGTCTACCCCAAGCAGGTGAAGACTTACCTACCCCAGAAGAATGGATAAGTGAAGCAGTTTCTTCCAACGATCATGAAGGTAGCTGAAGCAGGTGCTATGGAATGCTTAAAGAATGGTCAGACATTGAAGACATCGAAGATGCCAAAGTCATCCACAGGATGCTGGGCATCCTGACTTTTGCCTTGTCACTGGACTTCAATGATTTTGGAAGAAAAAAGTGAGGCTGATAACTTTGTGCAATTCTGCCTCATTTAAATCCAATTCTTGATCAAGTAAAGACCACCACATGATGTCACTGGTCCTCTCAAAAAAAAAAAAAAAGAATCAGCAATAACAACCATAGCAACAGTTTGATCCCAGACAAGTCCCTTTACCTGTTAATGGTCTTAGTAATTCTCTATGACCATAAAATGCAGATAAGGTGCTAAACTACATTATTAGAATTTCCTTGTGACAAAATTCACCATGCCAGTGAAAGTATGCATCCATTTCTTCGCCCTTATAGATTTCTTAAGATGTATTATTTTTACCTGCAAACATTATGTTTGCCATTTGTGTGACAAAGACAAAACCAAAAAGTGGCTACCCTCTAGCAGGTTACCTTCCTCTGAGGATTAAAAAATGTACACAGGTAAGCACATACATGATTCATACTAAGCAACAAAAAGTAAATTCAAGAGGGACAGAGTGCTAATAAGGGAAAGTATCTAGAAAGGCTGTGGATGAGAAGCGGCAATTAGAAAGCTCAGACTTCTAAAGGGTTGCTTTGTGAAACGAGTGCATTCCAGGCAGAAGGAAATGTACCAAGGCAAGGGAAGGGAATAGCTAGTAAGCCATTTGTATGTGTGTGTTCGTCCTTTGTTGCTGAAGAAGACCATGCAACCAGAGAAATAAAGACATGACTTGTACTTGACTTTGTTTTGAGTGAGGGAAGGCTGTGCAGGTCACCAGCCTCACTTCTCCTTCAAAGCCATCTGAATCCAGTGACCAGATATTACTGGAGATGACCCAGGATGAGGCAATTGGGGTTAAGTGACTTGTCCAAGGTCATACATCTAGTGAGTGTCAAGTGTCTGAGGTGAGATTTGAACTCAGGTCCTCCTGCCTCCTGCACTGGTGCTCTATCCACTGCACCACCTAACTGCCCCCAAAGTAAGCCATTTGTACTGTAATGGAAAATGAATTTCAACAAACATTTATCAAGCACCTACCATGTCCCACACATGATGCCATGCCCTTAGGAAATCAAGTACAAACATTTCACATTTCTTATCCTTGAGGAACTTATGAAATAAGATGGGAAAAGAAAGTAAGAATCACACTGTGGATAATCTTAATGCCAGACTGAGTGTTTTGTATTATAATAGGGAGCAACTGAAGATATTTGAGTAATGGAGTGATGTTATCAGTGTTTTAGGGATATCAGTTTGCTAGTTGTGTGGAGAATGGATTGGAGAGAGAAGAAGCAGAGAAAATAATGAAGAATATTTTACAGTTCGGGTGAGAAAGATGATCAACCAGCACTTAGCAGGGTCTGGCTCCTGGGAGGTGTTAATAAATACATATCAACTGACTGACTGATTGGCTGGAATGGAGGCTATGAAGAGTAGAAAAAAGTAGATAAAATAAGAATTGTTGAAGAGATAAGATTAGCAAAACTTAACATCTGTTAGAGTGTGGTGGGGGAAAATGTGAGGGAAAAGGAAAAATCAAAGGGTGAGTGGCAGAAAGGAGAGTAAGGCCTTTAAGAGAAATAAGGAATTTTGAAAAATGAGTAGCTTATCAATCAATCATTTACTAAGCACTTATTATGGACAAGCACTGGGAATAGGAAGACTATGAATAAAACAGTCCCAATCCAAATACAAACACATGCACATGTACATTTATAGATATTGCTAATAAATGTGGAACAACTTGTTCTACAAAAAATCATGACAAATGTTTAAGTTTAATCTGCATTATTATAATGTTCTCCATCACTTTCATAAGCCTAGACAATCAATAGAACAATAAATCAAGTACTGATTCATGCATTTGCCAATTTCAATTAATGCTCATAATTAAAATTTAACAATTAGCTCTCTATGTAGCCAGAGGACCTCTGGTTCCAGCACAACCTTCCATACATACATGCATACATATGCATGTATGTACATACATACATATTCTGAATAACAAATTCAATGTACTTGGAAGTTAAGACACCAGTCTCCTAATGTCATCGATCCTCTTGAAGAATGAAGGACAAACCACAAACGCACACACACACACACACACACACACACACACACACACACATACAATAAGTAGAACTTTAAAGTTTGGAAAGCACTTTATAAATAATATGTTAGTTTTTCGTCACAATAGCCCTGGGAAGTGGGTAGGATATATTATTCCCATTTTTCAGATGAGGAAACAGGCAGACAGAGGTCAAGTGTCTTATCAAGGGTAACAGAGCAGGTAAATGTCTGAGAACAGAGTTGAATTCATGTCTTCCTGATGCCAGTCTAGTATTCTTTCCCCCACACCACCTAGCTTCATGGATATATACACATATACAAATATAAAGAAAATATATATATATATATATATTTTTTTAGATAATATATGTATCCATCCATGTGTATATAGAGCAAATACAAAGGAAAACAGTGCAAATAAAACCATAGTTAAATATAAGACAGTTTGAGGGCAAGGGCGTAGTACTTGAACGTAAAAGGTCTTGGGGAAAATATAATGAGTTTTGTTTTTGACATGCTCAGCTTGAGATGCCTGTGGGGAATGTCCAGTCAGTTGTTAATGGCAGACTGAAGTTCAGGAAAGAATTTAGGGCTCGATATATAGAACTGTCTGTCATCTGCATAGGGATGATAATTGAATTCTTAGTAGCTGAAGAAATCACCCTAGGAGAGAATATAGACAGAGAAGAGAAGAGGACCCAGGACAGCCTTCAGGGCATTTCAAAAACAGCCACTGATAAGCTTAAATGATTCTCTCTAATTGGGAGAATGTGTCAAATTAATGATCTTCAAGTAGCAAAAGAGAAGAAAAATATATGTTTTATGGAAGGAGAGACAAGAGAGGCTTTGATCTAGGTCAATCTGTAGCACTTTTTGCACCCCAAGTCGAGCAGAATGCTTCACCTTTCTATCTCTACACTTGTTTGTTTGTTTGTTTTTATTTCTTGGGCTTTTTTCCCCATTTTCTTCATCTATGAATTTTATGGAATTATCTGAAATTCTTTGCCTCAGAAGAGCCATGGCAGTATCTCATAATTAACTCCATAACTTCTTATCTACCCTCTATTTTTAAAGAGCTAATTTAGTATGAAAGTGAATTCAAATTAATTTTGCTTTGACAATTCTTGGAAATATTATCCAAAATTCTTGAGATAACTGAAAACACAACTGGGTGTCAAAACTAGTAGTGTCTGTCAGTGGGATACAATTTCTAAATGGAGTGGTGGAAAGAGTTTAGTGGATATCATCAGAGAGATGCATGGATGAAAAAGAAGATGGGTTATCCTTATAATGCAGGGAAGGGACAACTAAGGGGTACTCAAGGATAGGTATAGTGAGTCAGTCAATAAATATACATTAAGTGCCGACCAGGTGCCAGACACTTTGCTAAGTACCAGAGATACAAAAAGAGGCAAAAAAAACCAGTCCCTGCCCTCAAGGGTCCCAATGGGTGGAATTCTTGTAAACTTAAGGTTAAACATGACGAGAATGAAATAGAATAGACAAAGGATAGAAAGTTATCTATAACCTGATAAAATGAGATTTTTTTGAGCATTTGATTAATGGAAATGATCTTGGATTTGGAATCTGGAGGACCTAGGTTCTAACTCTGGGTCTCATCCTTTTCTTCTTGAGCCTTTCATACCACTCAATTCCCACCCTTCACTATCACTTCATATTTTGCACACATAAATATAGGGTTCTCTGTCTCTGTCTCTGTCTCTCTTTCAGTATGTGTGTATGTATATACGTATATACACACATATACATGCACATGTATGCATATGTATATATGTATATATGCATATGTGTACACATCCATATACACATATATAATCACTTTATCACATTTTCCTCCTTTCATCTCTCTGACATTATCTCACACACATTAATCTATTACTCTAGTCTCTGATCATTAGGTAACTTTTCTCCTTTGCAAGGTCAACCCCTCTACATGTGACCTTAGTCTTACCACCTCCCATCCTTTCCATCAGATTGTCCCCACTCTCACTTTCTCTCTAATGTTCAATATCTCCCTATCTCCTTTCTTCCTTATCCCCTAGAAACATACCCAAGTCCCTTATATTCTTAAAATAAACACTAGATTCTACCATGCCTTCCATTTCTTTTTCTATATCTCCACTCCACATCTCAGATTAAATGCTTGTAAAAGAAAATTCTGTTTCATGCCCCTTTCTCCTACTTTTTTCTTCTCCTACTCTCTTCTAAAACCTTTTCAATATGGCTTCCAGATTCATTGTCCTACTGAAGCTCTCTCCAAAGTTACCAATCCAGTGTCTGTTCTTGATGTGTATTCTTATTGACATTGAATTATTTCTATATCATTGACCCCTTTCTGCTGCTGCATATTTGTTCTCTCTGGATCTTCATGACTTTACTCTATCTTGGATCCCCTCATATTGTTTTGACAATTACTCTATCTTCTTTGTTAAATCTTTGTTCATGTCATGCTTGCTAACTATAGGTTTCCCCAAGGCTCTGTCCTGGGGTCTCTTCTCTTTTCTCCCTTTATTCTCTCACTTGATGATCACATCATCTCATCAAATTTCCCTAGGTTCAGTTATCATTTCATCGAAGATAGTTCCCAGAATTATTTGTCCATAACTAGTCTCTCTCTAGTCTTATGTTATTGCTTGGTTGTTTAGTCATATCAAACTCTTCATGACCAATACTGTCCATGGGATTTTCTTGACCAAGATACTGGAGTGATTTGCCATTTCTTTCTCTAGTGGACTGAGGCAAATAGAGAATAAATGACTAGCCCAGGGTCACACAGCTAATAAGTGTCTGAGACCAGATTTGAACTCAAGTCTTCCTGACTTCAGGTATGATGTTCTATGCACTGAGACACCTAGCTGCTTCCAAGCCTTGTACCAACTTCCTATTAGGCAATGCAAAGTGGATGCCCTGCAAGCACTCATGTATAAAATAGATCTATCTATTTATCTATCTATCTGTCTGTCTATTTATCTATCTATCTATCTATCTATCTATTTTCCCCCAAACTCATCCCTCTGACAATACTGAACTTCTTTCTAGTCATTCAAGTTCATGATCTATAATCCTTGATTCCTTTCTCACTCACCCAACACATACAAATCCTGTCTTTTGTCTCTCTTTGGCATCTTTCTCACATACCCTCTACTGATCAGTCACATAATCACCTCCTTAGTTCAGATCCTCAGAACCTCTCACTAATGCATAACCTTATAAATGAACTCCTTTCTTCAAAGTTCTCTTCATTTTAATCCATTCTCCACATACATGTAAAGGTGATTTTCCTCAAGTGTAAGTGTGACCATGTGAACTTCTTATTCAACAACACTCCAAAGTTACTTCAAGGATCAAATATGAACTCCTCTGTTGGGTATTTAAGGGTCTTCACAGTTTGACCCCTTCCAATCTTTTAACACCTCACTCCCTTCCACAAAGATTATAGTCTAGCTGTAATGGATTATTTGTATTCCATCTGTCATCCACTATCCATGCCTGCGTTTACTCTCTCTCATAACTTTTGGCTTTTAGAATTCCCAGATTCCTTTAAGACATAATTCAAAGCTATATCCCTAGGTGGTTTTTCCTCGTCCTCCAACTATTAGTGCCTTCCCAACTAAAGGCTACCTTCCATCTTCTCTGAATGCATATCCTATATACAGATTTGTGTACATGTTGTCTTGCCTGTTAGAATGCTAGACTATTGAACAAATGGATTCTTCAGCTTTATCTTTAAGTTTCTAGTACTTAAATGTGGATGTTGACATACGGTAAATGCTTCATAAATTTGTAGATTGATTCATACTAGTTCTGCTGTTTCCTGAAAGTTACTTCACTTTGTTGAGCTACAGTTCTTTGAAAAATAGAAAAGATAATTACCCTACTTATCTCATAAGGTTATTATGAGAAAGTGCATTGTAAAAAGATAAAGTATGATAGTGGCTTTACATATATTATATATTTTATCGTGTATTAATTGTATAATTTGTACAAATGATTTAAATGAATAATTTACATACACATATAGTATTTTAAGCTTACAAACCACATTTACAAATGTTACTTCATTTTATCCTTACAAAAATCATGAGATATAGGTGCTAGTATTGTCTCTGTTCTACTGATAAGAAACTGAGGCAAACAGAGGTTAACTGACTTGCCCAACATGACACAATTAGCAAATGTCTGATTTGAACATAGGTCATACCTGGAAGTCGAGGTGCTCTACCCACAATTCCGTATAGCTCTCTCTGTATCTGCAAATGTTAGTTGCTATGATTTTCAGAATCTCAGAGTTGCAAAAGCCAAGTTTTATAACAAAAACCATGAAAAATAACCATCAAGTCTCTGTTTATATTCCTCCAGTGACAGAGAACTCATTAACTCCCAAGACAGCCTATTTCATTATTGATCAAAGAATCATAATTCTAGAGCTGCAAGTGAACTCATAGGTCATCTAGACCTGCCATTTGAGGAAACTGAGGGCCAGAGATTTATAGTAGCTAGAACAGCCCATTTTACTAAGATTTTTTTTCTTTATATCCAGATGGCACCTGCATCTTTTTAAAATTTTACTTAATTCTCCTTACTCTTTCCACTGGAGCTGAGCATCACACATTTAATCCTTCTTCTAATAACAGTTTTTAAGACTCTTAAAAATATGATCATTTTCCCTGTAAGGCTTGCCTTCTCCCATCTCAACAAGTCACTTGCCTTTGCTTGGCTACCAGTTATTCAGTTCTCAAAAAAGGGAATTTCACTAACTGATTTCTAAGGTTCCTTCCAGCTGTAACTGTCTATAATTCTCTCCCTCTCCTCCAATGTTCCTCAAATCTCTAAACCACTTTGGGCTTCTCCTTTGGGCCCTACGAAGGGCAGGCTGTGCATTCTGCTTTGTGTGTGTATGTGTGTGCCAAATGCCATTCACTGTTGCTTTCAGAGAACTCTTGAAAGTTTGTTTATCCCTTGCCTGCATAAAAAATGAGTTGTGTTTGCACTGATCTGTAGGGTTTCATGAATATTAATCTTGGGTTGGTTTTTGTTTTTGTTTTGTTTTTGTTTTTTGCTGTTATTTTAAAGCCCCTTATACCATGTGCAAAGGGAAATGAGGATATAATTTATCTCTTTGTCAATCTCAGGATCTAAATAGGGTAAGTAAATCTCAGGCTTCCAACAAGCTTGATTCCTGAAGAGCATACATACAGAAAATATTAGGGGGCTTTTTGTTCCTTTTTTTTTTGACTTGGGGCTTCAGAGAACTCTTGACAGGTGACAAATATTCTCATTTCCACTGGGTTTGTGTAAGCAGTCAGGAAACAGTTCTGCAAATGGGTGAAAAATGCAGAAATCGAAAAGGCAGTTTATGAGTCAATAAAATTTGTAGTGGATTAGTTAACAGTTGTCAGTCTCTGGCTAGCACAGTGGAGGGAGGCCAACACTAACATGCAAGATACAGTATATTAACAGGTCATTAATGTCAAGGACAACATGGATTTTATTGTTTGCACAAAGCTCTCTGTTAGATTGTACTTCAATATTTCATGAATCTAAGACTTAGTCAGGTGTAGGTGTTTGTGCCATTGTGTAGGTAGCTAGAGCCAAAGTAGGGAATTCTTTCCCACTTATGCAAAAATAATTTGGTGGGAGGATGGAATAGCAGGGTAGGAGATGATGGTTCAGAGAACACATGGGAAAGTGGGGTAGTAGTGGTATAGACCATTCTGTAATTGGCAGTACAGCCCACCTCCAGACTATAAAAGACATAGGGATGGCAACTGCCTTCAGGAATAACTGCATCCCACCCCCACAAAGGTACCCCACTAGGTAGATCCCAGCTGTCCTTTCCTCTGATTAGTTGGTTTGCCCCAGGAATAGCCATTTTAAGAAAAGGACAAAGGCCAAGGATGTTCAATCCTTCAGTTCTCTCTGGATTCCATTCCTCACTCTCTAGATTTTTTTCATCATGCCACATGCAAGAGCTTTTCCCCTTGTCCATTCCCCCATTTCACCTTCTTTTTATGTATTATTTTCCTCCAGTAGAATGTAAGTTTCTTGAAAGCGGAGTCTATTCCCCCTCATCACCGCCCCGTACCTTTATTTTTTGCTTATATTTGTAATCTCATTGTTTAGCACAGTGTCTGGCACATGAAAAATACTTAATAAATGCTTGGTGATTTGACTGGCTGACTTGGCTGTTGAGCAGATTCCCATCTACTACACCCTTGTTCCAATTTTGTGGATAGCAAACCTTCCAGGTCTTAGTTGAGAGTCTGAAGAGTTTCTGAGCCTGAAAAATAAATATTGGCAACTAAAAAGATTAGGAAAATCTTCCATTTGGAGATGGCAGATGAGCATCAAGGAAGCTAGGGATTATAAGAAACAGGGATGAGATGTTGTGGGAGTCAGTACTATTCACTGGAAACAAGACTGTCTCAAAAGTCAGAGAACCTGAGTTTAAATCCTACAGTTGGCATTAACCTTCTAATGATGTCTTTCCTACTTAAAATGAGGCTGATCCTAAGATGATTGACATGAATTCTTTTACCAGGTCCACACTTGAAGTGATTCCAACGTGATAAGAGCTTCCTATAGTTGTCCTATGTTGGCATTGCTTTCACAGCTATGTGGTCACCTAAGCAGCACAATCAGGTACTGGAGGAGGATGTAGTGGTAGTGCTCTACAACTTGGTCATACTTCATCACCCAGCTTAGGTTCAATCATTTAAAAAAAAATATTTACTTATCTGTTTATTCATTTATTTGTGTACTAGTTTATTTTTTCATTCACTTATTTATTTGCTTATTGCTTTATCTATTTTTTTCATTCATTTGAGAATTTTTGCCTTGTTTATTTGTTTTGCTTATTTTTTAGTCATTCGTTTGGTTGTTTGTCTTGTAAATAATGGCTATTGGATCAATATCATCAGCACTAGGATTTCACAGAACAGCTCAATCTTTAGTTTCTGCACAAACCAGACTCCTAATTTCAACACAAAGTTAAAACTATAATGGATATATCAGAATTTTGGAACTTGAGGGGACTTTAGAGTTCACTTAGCTGAAGCCTCCCATTTCATAGTATTTCTTAGGGGAAATGCACTGGATTTAAGTCAAAAGACCTGTGTTTTAGACCTGCCTCTTTTATTTATTATCTGGCTGATCCTGGACAAGTCATTTCATTTATCTCTCTTTAGATTTCAATTTCTTCATCTGACAGGGTTTATACTTGATGCCTTCCTAGGCCCCTCCTTGCTTTTTAACCTATAGCATTCAAATGAGGAAAATAAGAGCAATTTTAGGCATGTTGAGATGCATTATTAAGTGCCTACTACATATGTCACTAAGGATACAGAGGCAAGATGAAGAATAATACTGCTTTTAAGAAACTTACTGCAAAGATAGACCATGCAAACACATGCATGGATTCATGATGATTTGCACAGGGAGAACACTGGCAACTAAAAATTAGGAAAATCTTCTGCTAGGAGATGACAGATGAGCATCAAAGAAGCTAGGGATTATAAGAAATGAATGAGATACTGTGGGAGTCAATACTGCTCATTGGAAACAAGACTGCCTCAAAAGTCAGAGAACCTGAGTTCAAATCCTACAGTTGGCATTTATTTACTATATCATTTAACTTGGACAAGTCATTTAACTCCCAGTGTAAAAACACTGGCGTAAGAGATGAAAATATAAAGGACGAGCTTATGAACAAACAACAGATAGAGAGGATCACAGGAAGAAAAGTGGGTCATTTTGATAACATTAAATTAAAATGTTTTTGCCCAAATAAAACCAATGTAGCCAAGATTAGAGGGAATAGAGGAAACTGGGGCAGGGGAAGGGGGAGATTTACAGCAAGTTTCTCTGATAAAGGCCTCATATTTCAAATAAGTAGAGAACTGAGTCAAATTTATGAAAATAAGAATCATTTGTCCAATTGATAAATTGTCAAAGGGTAGGAAAAGGCAGTTTTTAGAAGCAGAAATCAAAGCTATCTATAGACCTATGGAAATATGCTCTAAATCACTATTAATTAGAGAAATGCAAGTTTAAACAACTCTGTTTAAAGAATACAGTAGAGTATTGATGGTTGTGTGAGTGAAGAGAAGGGAATGGATATGGAAGTATAGGAAACGTTATTCAGCCTACTTGACAAGAGAGACAGGATATGGAAAAAAAATATATGAGCAATGAAAGTCAGAAAAGAGTAGAGAATTATGAAAACCATAGGGTAGCTGGAAAGATGGTGGTACCCCTTAAAATAGGGAAATTTGAAAGAGAAGTAGATTTGAGGGGGAGTTAAAATAGCTATGGAACAGTTCTAGATGTCCCCATAGTTTAGGGCTGGATATATAGATTTGGGATTCATGTGCACCGTGATACAAACAGTACTATGGGACTGATAAGACAGAAGATAAGGAAAGGGAGAGAGGGCAAAAGGCATAGAAGAGAGAGGGGAAGAAAAGAAGGGAAGAAGGAGAAGGAGAAGAAGACAAAGAGGGAGAAGAAAAGGAAAATGAGAGAGAAATGAAGTACATTCAGGTGTGGGGCATGGATGATGATCTAGAAAAGGAGACCCAGAAACACAATTTGATTTGTACAGTTTCATTGGTGGAAAAGCAAGGACGAGAATGTAGGCCTCCAGTATTCTGATTCAAGACTCTTCCCCTACTATGTGCCACAGTATACATTATAGGCTTAGGAAATTGATCCTTTAGGTTAGTTAGGTAAGTGCATTGCATTGAAAAGTACAGCGGACTCTGACTGTGGCTGAGAAGAGTAAAGGGGAAAGGAGTACTTTTGGATTCATTAGAGTAGACTCCATAATACATAGCCCTTGCATTTTCCAGGAGGAAATAACATTGAACTAGAGCCCCTTGGGTGGCATCTTTCCTAATTAGTATGCTGATTCTTTCCCTTAAAAGTAAAGGTTAAACAGTTGAGCCTCATATATTACTTCTCAGCCAAACTATGTTAGGCAACACTTTAGGGAAAGATGAGATAGGGCACCTGGTTCCACTGGTGAAATAAGAGAGAGAGTAAACAGTCTTTTGGAAAATAGCTAAGTAGAAATGCACAGATGGTATGGTGTCTTTCAGGGAAATTAAAGACTGCTTCTTTTTTTCACCTTTTCTTCTATCCTAACATCTATCAAGAGCAGTTTTTCCTTGGATAGAGGCAGCTGATGCTGAACATCTCAGAGCAACTTGGTTATGGAACTAGGGTGGTCACATTCAGAAAATAATTCTCTGTGTATTTTTCATATATTTTTATTTAGAAATAAGTGTGTATTTAGTTTTTCTCTAGGTCATACATTACCTCTTTAGGATCATAGCTCTAGAGGTGAAATAAACCTTAGAAGTAATCAAGTCCAACCCTCTCATTTTATAGATGAGGAAACTGAGGCATGATGTAGTAAAATAAATTGTCCGCAGTCACACAGATAGCAAGTATATAAGGCAGTATTTCAACTCAGCTGTTCCTGACCCCATGTCCAGAACTCAACCTATTAGTGAGTCAGTCAATAAAACATTTATTAAGAGCCTACTATGGGTCAGACATTGTACTAAGCACTGGGGATAGAACAAGAGGTAAAAGACAGTTCTCGAGAGGCTCATGGATCTAATGGGGGAGACAACAAGCAAAAAAAAAAATGTACAAACAACCTATATGTAGGATTACTAAGAAATAATAAAAAGAGGGAAGGAACTGGAATTAGGAGAGATTGTGTAAGGCTTTCTATAGAAGATGGAATTTTAGTTGGAACTTAAAGGAAGGTAGTAGAATGAGATGAGGAGAGAAAGCATTCTAAGCATGGGAAATAACCAGATAAAATGCCTGGAGTCAAGAGATTGAGTGTCTTATTCATGGAATAGCAAGGAGGCCAATGTCACTGAATTAAAGAATACAGGGTAGAAGAGTAAGGTGTAAGAAGACTAGAAAGGTAGGAAGGAGCTAGTTCATGAAGGACTTTGAATTCCAAGCAGGAAATTTCATGTTTGATCCTGGAGGTAACTGGGAACCACTAGAATTTATTGAGTGACATGATCAGACCTATACTTTAGGAAAATCACTTTGGTGGATGTATGCAGGATGAATTGGAGCGGTGAGAGACTTAGGGCATGTGAATTCACTAGCAGGCTACTTAAATAGTCCAGATGTTAAAGACTTGCATCAGAGAGGTGGCAAATCAGATGAGAGGAGGCAAATTGTAGATATGTTGCAACAGATTGGATATGGCATAGTGAACAGTCAAGGATGATGCCTGGGATGTGAGGCTGGGAGACTAGAAGGTGCCCAAGACAGTGATAGAGGAACTAGTAGGCAAAAGATTTAGGGAGAAAAGTTATTTCTGTTTGGGCTATGTTAAACTTATGATGTCTATTAGACACCTAGTTAGAGATTTCTGAAAGACAGTTGGAGATGGTTGGGGTAGAACAGGGAGATTTGAGAATCAGCAGCATATCCTTGCTATCTCTCTTGAATTCAAGAATTATATCTTTATCTTTTCATCTCCAGCATAGTACCCAAATCAAGGTAGATATTTAATAAATGTTAGCTGAACAAATTAACTCTACAGTAACTTTAGATTTTCTATGACTTAGATGAGGAATCTATTTCATATCACTGGTATTTCTTGTCTTCTAGGAAATACTAAATGCTCTAAACTTTGAGACATATGAAACCATAGGGTCTAAGGTTCCTGGAATTGATAGTTTCTGTCAGTAATAATAAAAATGATTAAACTAATAATAATTTATATATATGCACATATATATAGTAATCTCTAAATCCATCAGTATTGCTATTCCCTCTGTAGAAATAGATAGTAACCTCTTTAAGAATCTGTATATGTCTATGTTGTCTTTGGAAACTGCTTTGACTGAAGATTCTGTTACCTTTCAGAGATCCTTGAATGAGACTGGTCCTTGGACAACAGAAACATAGCTCCTTGCTGGACCTATATTCAAAGTATGGTAGGTTTTATAAGAGCTTGTACTCAGTTGGTATAGTCTTCAAGAAGCTAGAGACACCTCCCTGCCATGATGAGGCATCAGATGAGGAGGTTAGTTGAACAGCAATGGTATTAATAATAATAATACCTGACATATATAAATGTATATGTCATGTGGTAGAAAGAAAGTGGGCCTTGAGAAGATCTGGGTTCAAGTTACGTTTATGTCAATGTTGGCTATGTGATCCTAAGCAAGTCATTTAACTTCTCAGTGCTCTAGGTGACTTCAAAGAGCTTAGATTCTTATAATATAAAAAACAGAGTGGTAACCAGGAAAAGCTGTTTAGACTGGGAAATCATAGGAATGAGGATTGGAAAAATAGAACATTCAATTGACATGACTTTTTCAGTTTGTGGGTAGTCGTGATATGGCATAAAGATGGCTAGACAACAGCAGTGTGTGTGTGTGTGTGTGTGTGTGTGTGTGTATGTTTAGGGGGCTAGGAGTCTGGGTTGAGTTCTTATGGATAACTCTCACAAATTTAAGCCTCAGAAAAGGAACTAGAGAAATAAATTGGAGGGAGGCAGTAAAGATGACCTGCTTGAACTAGATGACCTCAAATTTCCCTTCCATCTCTTAATTACATAATGTCTATAATTTTACAATTTACAAGACAATTACACAAGTTTTCTCATTTGATAGTTGCACCAATTTGAGAAGGTAAGAAAGGCAAGTTGTAGTAGCAGTGGTAGTGGTGGTGGTGGTAGTAGTAGTATTAGTAGTAAGTAGTAGTAGTAATAATAGTAGTAGTAGTAGTAGTAGTAGCAGTAGTAGTAGTAGTAGTAGTAGTTGTAGTAGTAGTAGTAGTAGTAGTAGTAGTAGCAGTAGTAGCAGCAGCAGCAGTAGTAGTAGTAGTAGTAGTAGTAGTAGTAGTAGTAGTAGTAGTAGTAGTATGGGTAGTCATCTCTCCAGAGGTTCAACTGAAGAATAATAGGTAGAAATTACAATGAAGCAAAATTAGACTAGACTTTATTACGGAGAAAAAAATAAACCCTTCTTAATAATTAGAGCTATTTAAAAATGTCATGAGTTCTCTTTAAAGGTAGTGGATTCCTCATCACTAAAGACACTCAAGCAGAGATTGGATCATCACTTGTCAGAGATTTGTAGTGGGAATTCTTTTGGGGGGGTATGTATTGAATTACTCATGGTCATAGAGATTCTTTCAACTCCGATTTTGTTTTTCATTTTGTCATTCTTCTCATTTTAAGGATGAAGAAACCAGAGTCAAATTAGTGAAATGCCAAGGTCATGCAACAAACAAGATTCAAACCCAACAAATATTGTGACCCTGAATCTTATCTTTTTTCCATTATATTCCCTTTGTCTATCTAAGCCCCTATAATATTGGAGTTGCCTCAACAGAAATATAGAAGGATTATAAATAACTTCTAAGAAATTTTCTAAATCATATAGAGGGTAAATAACTTGCCAAGGGACATAAGCATTGAGTATCAGAGAAGGGATTTGAATCCAAGTCTTCATTACTCCAATTCCAACATTTATGTACTGCCCATGAAATCTCTATTTGTGTTCAGCACTGCCTATGAGAAAATGCATGTTTTAGTTTGGAATCCCTTTTTCCATCCTAATTATGAAACTAGAATTCCAATCATTCTAGGCTGAGCTTAGAACAAATGAATCCAGTGGTTCAACTGAGGTTAAAATGTAGAAGAAACAGATGGATCACAAAATGAAATAAAAATAACTTTATTCATGATAAAAGTATAAAGAATAAAAAAAAAACTTTAATTAAATTCAAGTTAAGTGCTATTCTGTTCCCCCTCTATATTTATCACAGCAATGGCCAATGTTTATTCAGAAAGACATCTCAACAGAAGGGAAATTTTGTTGAAACCTCCAGTACACCACTTCCCCATGGACTAGAAACTTTTATGCCTCAGGGACTAAGGAAACTAAACCAATCATTCAAGTTCCACTACTCTGGACTTACAAATCCCATAGAGGGTCTTTTAATCCTCTTAAAAGTAAAATCAGCTGAATTAATACAAGACCAGTATTGTTCCTAAAAGAACCATTAAGACCATTACGATAGGATAATCTATGAGAGTTTATTTCAAAAATGTCATCATCTATTCCCTACTTACTGATAAGATCTAGTCCACTGCTACCATGGTCCTTACTTTAACTTATTCATTATTTTTTTCAATCTTAGGAATAAAGTAAAGTAGATTTTGCTCAAATCCTTCTAACAACTCAGCAACACCTTTGGAAAAACCAGCGGAATCTTGCATAAATTCAATTATACTCAATCAGTTCAGTGAGATGGAAAAAAAAAATAAAACAGGGAGCTTTACTCCTAGCTGATACAGGGAAGGAGGGGCCCTGATGCACCCAATAAGAATTTGATTCAATTGCATATTACATTTTGGCAGTGCATAATTTCTTGTAGCCATTGTCATTAGTTTGACTTCTAGGAATCAGAATTCTCCTAAGGGTTAGAGCATCATAACTTTAAAACAGGAAGCTTGTCTAGAGCTCATCTAGTACAATGCCTTCATTTTTCAGATGAGGAAACTGAGGAAGTATATAACAGAATAAGAATTTGGACCCTAAAATCCAGCATTTATAAAATGAATTGGTTGGTTTAATTAAAATTTACGGTATGGAGACAAACTTTCCCTGTAACAGTTAAAGCTATTTTCTGTTTCAGAGTGGAATTTTCCACCCATCACAGTGGCAGAGACCAGGGAACCACAGAGGACGGGGAGACAGCAGAAAATGTAGTTGTAGCTTATTCAATATTTTAAAAAAAGAAAGGAAGAAAAGAAAAGAGAACACACGTAGCCAAAATACAGCTTCTGGTAGTATACACAAAAGGAGGAGGAAATGTGAAACTAAGATAATAAATCTCATAAGTCGCTGTATTTTAAGAGGAAGGTCAAGCTTTGCATTAGGTAGTATTTATAAGAGATTTGTAGAGGGACTTGAAATGCCATGAAAATGTCAACAGCAGCCACCACTCCTGAAAACAATAGTGTCACAATGAGCCATCTTCCTTATTCCATCACTTGGCTTTTGCATCTTTGTCAACCAAGTGAATTCTTCTGTCTGAAGGCCACTGGAGGTCAGCCTCTTGGCTAACAGAGTACCACCTACAGTTCTCCAGGAGACAGCTGCTGATTTAAGGGACTGATTTGAACTCTCTGAATTTTTAACAAGTGTTGATTAATGTGTGAGAATATGACTTTGATGTTTAGTTGATTTCTTTTTATTTTTTAAAGAAAAGAATTCTATTTAAATGAGGAAGTTCAACATTATTTAAATTGATACTGGTCTGGACTGTCTTGAGAATAAGCAAGATTTTTTATAGCTAGAAAATACATTTCTCTCTAGCCCCAAACAGATTTTTTTTCCTTTAAAAAATAAATAAAGCTGACAGATATAATAAGATCACGCCACATCACAGCACATTATTAGCTTACTTCACTTGGTCTCTCTTGTATCACCTAAATGAAAGCTTTGAAGGGAAGCGAAATGACCCCATGATGCTCCTGGCTAGCAATGCATGGTTATGTGACAGAGGGACAGAGAAAAAGGCAGATTCTAAGTGATGCCCTAAAACTATACGTGTATTTATAAAATAATACTAACTGTTCCTTTTCAGCTCTTGAGTGCAGATGAGTGTACTCCCCTTATCCCTTGCATATAATCATTAATACCTTCCCTACTTTAAGCTAAACAAAGTGAAAGAATAGGGACTAAAATCATAGCATTCTGTGCTGGAAAGGTGGTCAGCCTCTGCTCTGTTTGGATAAACATCAGATGATAAGTTGCAAAGTTAACTAATTCTCAGTGCCTACTACCTGTAGTTAGACCTATAGTCTGACACTCTTCTGGGCCAAGCTTTTGTGTTAGGGCCAAATGAAAAGATCTGCTGGCCGTGTTCCATGAAGACTCGATTCCATTCCCATGAATTCTGTAATGCCTCTGTAGAAATCAGATCTATTTGTCTAACTTCTTTTCTGACTTTCAGTCTTCCATCCCTAACTGCTTATTTGACATCTTCAGCTGCATGTCTCATAGACAGAGGGTTTGGGGAGAAAGATAATGAGTTCAGTTTTAGAAATGTTGAATTTAAAATGTTGATAATAGTAAATTAGCTAGCACACTGAGAGGCTGAGTGATTTGTCCAGGGTTACATAATTAGTATATGTCAGAGGTAGGTAGATCTTTCTTGTTTTGGATCTGCTTTCCATCATGCCACACAGCCTCTCACTGGGCGTACAAAGACAAAAATAAAACAACTCTTAATTTCCAATTATCTTAAATTCTGTGGGGAATTAATATGTATGCATATATGGATGCCCAAAATATATACATGATAAATATAAGGTATTTGGTGGGGTTGTGGTAAGGGAATCAAGAATTGTTGTAATTAGATCAAAGGGAGAATATAGATATACAAGAGAAGAGGATCTACAATAGTGCTTTGGGATATGTCCAAATTTGAGAGGCAAGAGAAGGAGGGTGAACTATCACAGGAGATAGATCTTGAAAAATACTTTGAAAATCATACAGCTTTATATTGACTCCTTTTTCCTCCCACTCTTCAGATTTTCATAGTAGATAGAGCTGGATTTGGAATAAAAAGGACCCAGGTTCAAATCCTGCTATTACACACTAAGAAACTATGTGACCTTGAGCAAGTGACAACCTATCTTTGCCTCAGTTTCCCCATTTGTCAAATAATGTATTTAATGTTCTCCAAGGTCTTTTTCCACCTAAATACATGATCCTATGATAATTCTCCTTTAGCAAATGAGACTAAGAAAGAATAGACTTATAGGAGGAGAATTTTAGGGAAGAGTGTCAGTAAATTCAAGAAAATACAGAGGAAGAGATCAGTATGAAAAACTACACAGAGGTTAAGAAAAATAAGGAGCAAGAAAAGGGTGCAACATATTGCCAGTGTAGATATGCCTGTAGGAAGTGACTTTTTTTCTAAATGGATCTGAGAAAGTAGGAATCAGAAAAACCAGTGTGCAGGTAGATAATATACTAGTAATGAGAGAGAACAGATGGAGAGCCTAAATGTCCCACGGTTATCTATCAAAGGATTTATCAATCAATCAATCAATCGCTAAGAAAGTATCAAGTCTCTCTTATATTACAAGCAGTGTGCTGAGTCAGGGATATACAAAAAAAAAAACTAACCTAAAAACAGCAGAAAGGGAATAATCTCTGCTCTCAAGAAACTTACATGTTCTCAGAAGAGGCAATGATGAAACACAGAAACATATTATCAGAATCAATACCTATAGAATAAATACAAAGTGAATGCCAGGTAATTAAATATAATAAAGGAAGGCAGGACCCTAACCATTATTGGAGGAATCAAGAAAGACCGTACAGAAGGCAATATTTGAGTCATATTTTGAAGGAAGTGAAGAGGGAGCGAAATCACTGAACGTGGGACAGACAGTACAAAGACGTAGGTATGGGAGAATGTATAAACATTAGAAAGAAATTCATTTTAGCTAAATGACAGAGTTTGGGAAGCAGAATAAAATCTAAGAAACCTGGTTAGATGTGTCAGGGACATGTTATAAAGGCTTTTAAAAAACAGTTTGGAAAAACTAGAGAAAAACATATCAGGCTGATAGTATAAATATAAGTAAGAATTCTAATACATGAGGAATGTTGGATGGACTGGGATCTGCCCTGTTGGAGTTGCCATCCCAATAGATCAAAACCCAGATTCTCTGAAGGATTTTACCAATGAGAAGACTGGGAATCAGAGAATATCCATGACTTCACTTTGAATTCACAGCCAGCTAGTATGAGGGATGCCTTTTGAACCCCATCTCCCAACTCGAATTCATGATGAAACTAGAGTTAAAAAAATGAAGGCATAGTCACAAAAGGAAGAAAATTGGAAAGGACTGTACCCTCGTTGAGTAAAGAAATGGGGAAAGAGAACAGGAGATAATCTTCCGAGCAATTATGACTTGGCTATTACTGAATTTTTAAAGAGCTGAGGAAAGCTGCCAATAAATTTATTTTGCTTCTACTGTTAACATAATGTATCAGGTAGGCAGGCATGATTGGGCTTCCTTTGTCTCAGGACTCTGGTACACACTGTTTCGAAATTTTCACATTACAAGACAGCATGACTCAGAAAGTGTGGGATGCAGAATGAGGGTCAGATGCAGAGTTAGGTCAGTACTGGGTGACAATGGGAAACAGGATGAGCAAAGGGAAGAGGTATACAAGGGGACTGGAGGAAAAAAAAAATCATGTTGGGAGAAAGGAGACTTGACTTTTAGTCACTTCTGCCAGTGTAGCTCTCTTGGGTGAATCATTTCCCTTGTGTGGCTATAGCTTTTTCCACATGAGAAAAAAAAAGCATTTGGATCAGAGGTGTCAAATTCACCAACTCCCATAAAACTCTAGATTAAAATATGATTTAGGAATTTTTAAAAAATAATAAATATACAGAATATAAAAGATAGATATTTTTAATTAGTAGTTTTCTTAATTCAGTGTATGACCTGAGTTTGACACCACTGGTAGATGATCTCTCAAACACCCTTCTACCTCCAACATTCTACAGTTCCTTGAAAATGTGTTACTGCTATCTCATTCCACTACCACCTCTGTCCAGCTACCACTTCTCCAGTCTTCACAGAGCTTCCATCATCATATCCAAGCTTTAGTTAATGGCTGTACATGGATATAACCCAGGATCTCATCTCTCCTTCCCTCTCCTTTCTTCTCTCCCCTCCCCTCTCCTCTCTTCTCCTCCCCTCCATTCTTTTCTCCTCCACTCCCCTCCCCTCCTTTCCCCTTTCCTCTCCTCTACTTTCTTTCCCCTCTTATGAAAAAGCACCAACAAATCTTTTAATTTTATCTTCTCTTAGGACTTACTTTCTGCCTGACACTGAAAGACTCATTCACACCAAAGGGTGAATAGCTAATAGCTGTTGAGTTTAATTTGTAAATGCTTCCTACAATACTGAAATACCTTAATGGGGTGCAGGTAGTGGAAAGATTTTTGGACTTGTAATCAGAATACTTTGGATGAAACAGTGGCTTTAGGAGAAGTTGCTTTGATTCTTTGAGACAAAGTTTCTAAGGTTATAATTCTTCCACTCTCTGCCTCAAGGGATTTCTGCATTGAAAATACTTTCTAAATCTTGAATCACAAGATAAAAATCATTTGAAAAGAAAATCCCTTTTAACAAAACTGATTTGGGTATAGAGGGATTTTAAGGGCTGGGGGACATTTAGGTCTCCTCATTACTGGGAATGTGATGTCAATGGCTGAGGGAAAAAGGCAAATGTGGTCTCAGTTGTCTCAGTTATATAGTCTCCTGGGTCTGGTTGAAGGTATTGCTACATTCCTATGGGATCCAGATCACTTGGAAAAGGGGGAAGCATTGGCTTCATCTGAGACATCTTTAAATACTCAAATGAGAATCTATCCCAAAGAGGGCGAGCAAGATTTACAAGCTTGCCTTGAATATAGAAGACTGTGGGAAGGAGCAGAGAACAGAGGAGTCTGAAAGTGAATGGTTTGTATTTCAGTGCAGATGCTCAGTATGAGATAACGGCATTTGGTGCAACCATGAAGATGGAGCCTTTACACGTGGAACTATCTCATTGGCACAGTTCTGTGCTCCTACCCCCAAGTCTTCCTGTCTGAATGGAGAATGTTTAAGATGACATCAGCAGACAGAGAACTGAAGCATTAGTGTGCATGGCTATTTCCAACTCTGAAATGCTGTTACTCAGTGATTCTATTGATAAGTCCCTGTCAGGCAATAGGCATTCAACTGATCTATACTCCTTTATCTTTCTGCCCACATTCCCAGGTTCTACTTTATTCATTCTGAAACTGATCTTGCTGGGTTACAAACCTTTTCAGGAGCTGAGTCTGGTAATGTTTCAAAAGAATGTATTTCTGCTCTTTAAACAGACCCCAATTTGAGAAGAGTGGGGAGAGAGGGAGACATAATGAATGATAGAAAATAGCCACATGATCTGTCCCCATTTCCCTGTGATATGAAACCTTAATACTGACTGCTGGAAGATATAGCCTCAGGTCATTGAAAGCATTCACCCAAGAATGCAATAGAATTACGGAATCTAAGAGTTGGAAGGGAGACCAAAGATTGCCTAAACCAACCCATTGCTGAATCATGAATTCCCTGTATGGCATTCTTAAAATGTGGACATACAATTGCTGCTTGAACACTTGATGTTGAACTTACTACCTCCCAATGTAACCCATTCCATTTGGAGACAGTACAAACTATTAGGAAGACTTTCCTTAGAGTCTAATTTACCTTTATGAAAATTATGAAATCCCTACTTCTGCCCTTTTGTTTCAAGCAAAACAAATATTATTAGTCTTCATGTGAAAATCAAATGAATCCTTGAAGAGAGTACTTGTGTCCTCCCTTCCTCACCTTTGCTCCCTACTCTACACCCACTCTTCACTCCTAAAATTTTATTCTGCTCTGTTGGACATTCACTGTTTCTTTAATTAATCCTTGTGCTTGGTCTTCAGTGTAATCGCAATACCCTGGAGGCTAAATGAGCTCTTACTTGTCATTACACTTCTGTACTTTCATACCATTAAGTATAGAGTCTCCCTCCACTGGTGAGACTGCAACTCTCCCATACTTTCATCCTGGGTGATTTTTGTCTATGTCTTCCTGGGAATCATTCATTAAGGATCTGTTTAATGAGCTTGATGCCTTCCCCTGGTTCTTTTACTATCATGTTCTTTCATAGGGAATTTCTTCAGATTGTTAGCAAACTTCATAAACATATCGCATAGAACAAACCCAATACTTCAAATACATTGTAATCACTACAGAAAACAGAACTCCTAATTACCATACTCATTCTAAATATTATCATTCTATTAATGGAACCTAACATCTTGTTTGCTATGTCATTGTGTTGGTCTACTGTAACCCCCAGACTTTTCTCCAAATTCTTTTCCAGCTATCCTGCAGTAATGCTACTGATTCTTTGAACGCAAGTGCTAAGGGTTATACTTATCTCTCTGAACTTTTACCTTAATAAGTCTGTCCCATTATTCTAATTCATAAACATTTTAAGAATATCTGTTCTGCTTTCCAAATTATAAGTTAAATCCTATCACTTAATAATATTTCTAAATTACTTCTTTGAAGTCATTAAAAGATATTATGAATAAGTAAAACACAGATGTCTAAAGCACTTCACCAGACATATCACATCAAGCTAATACTGATCTATTTATCAGGGCATTGGATTGAGTTATTCAATTCCTCCAGTTTCACCTGACTATCCTATCATCCAACGCGTATCTCTCCATTTTGTCCGCAAGGTCATTAGTAGATATTGTCATATATCTTGCTACAACCCTGGTTTCCTCTATCTAGAACAATGATTCTGGAGATGTGGACCTTGGGCCCCCAAATACCCTGAGTCCTTTTCAGGGGATCTGTGAGGGTCACAACTACTTTCCTAACAATGCTAACATATTATTTGCCTTTTAAAATGTTTTTCCCTTTTTCAATTATGCTGTTTCTATGAGGCTGGATTTTGTTTTCAATCAATATATTATAGCAGATTAAATGCTGAAGCGGATATGAGAATCCAAATTTACTTTTCCTATTAAACTGGACATTAGAGATTTACAAACATATATGTAAATCAATGCTAGTCTTCTCATTAGTCTTTTTTGGAATCTATTATGGTTCAGTTAAGTTAAAAAAAAGGCAGGGGTAGCAAGTCTGATATTAGATAATGTGAAATCGAAAATAGACCTGATTAAGAGAGAAAAGGAAGAAAACTACATCTTGCTAAAAGGTACCATAGATAATTAAGCTATCAAATTAGAAGGGCACTAAATAGTCTACCCATCAGATCTAGGGGGAAGAAAATAATTCAGGACCAAATAAGAGATAGAGAATATAAGGAAATGTAGAATACACCATTTTGATCACATCCCATTGAAAAACTTTTATACAAATGAAACCAATGCAACAAAGATTATAAAGCATGCAGAAAGCTAAGAAGCAATATTTACACCAAATATCTTTGATAAAGGCCTCATTTCTTAAATATATAGGGAAGTGAGTGAAATTGATGAGAATACAAGTCATTCCTCAAATGATAAATGGTCAAAGGATATGAACAGGCAGTTTTCAAATGAAGAAATCAAAGATACCTATAGGCATATGAAAAAGTAACGTAAATTGCTTTTGATTAGAGAAATGCAAATCAAAACAGCTCTGACTGGCTAATATGACAGAAAAGGAAAATGAGAAATGTTGGAGAGGATGCATGAAAATTGTGACACAAGCACTGTTGGTGGAGTTTTTAACTGATCCAACCATTGTAGAGACCAGTTTGGAACTATGCCTAAAGTGCAATCAAACTCTGTATTCCTTTTGACCTAGCAATATCACTACTAGGTCTGCATCCCAAAGAGATCATAAAAAAAGGGAAAAGGACCTACATGTACAAAAATGTTTATAGCAGCCCTATTTGTTGTGGTAAAATACTGGAAATTGAAGGGATATCCATCAACTGGGGAATGGCTGAACAAACTATGGTATATGAATGTAATGAAACACTATGATGCAATAAGAAATGATGTACAGGTAGATTTCAGAAAAAAAAAACTAGAAAGACGTACAAATTGATGCAAAGTGAAATGAGCAGAATCAGGAAAACATTGTACATGGTGTCAGCAACATCATGTGATGATCAACTATGAATAACTAATCTTCTCCCAACAAGACAATGGTTCAAGACATCTCATGTTTCTTTTTCTTTTGATCTGTTTCTTCTTCCACAACTATGACCAATATGGAAATGTTTATGTGATAGCATATGTATAAACTGTATCAAACTGTCTACCATTTTCAGAAAAGTAGAGGGGAAGGAGGGAGGGAGAAAATTTTGGAAATCAAAATCTTGTAAAAATGAATGCTAAAAATTTTCTTGATAGGTAATTGGGAAAAAATAAAGGCTATTTTTTAATTTTTATTTATTAATTTATTTTATGGTTAGTTTCCCAACTTTTTTCTTTTATTTCTTTTCAGTGTTCTACAATCACTACCATATAACTTAGATGTTTTTCTCTCCCTCGTCCTCCTCCCCAAGATGGCATACAATTTTATATAGGTTCTACACATACATTCCTATTGAATACATTTTCACCATAGTCACGTTGTATAGAAGAATTAAAATGGATGGAAGAAATCATATAACAAACCACAACATAATACAAAAGAAAATGATCTGCTACATTCTACGATTGAATTCCATAGTTCTTTCTCTGGATGTGGAAGGCATTTTGCCTTAAAAACCCATTGGGAATTTAAGTCTTTGCATTGCAATGAAGTTCAAAGTCTACCAGAAAAAATCCTCGCACACTGTGGTTGTTGCTATGTACAAAGTTCACCTGGTTCTGCTTCTTTTGCTCATCATCAGATCAAATAAGTCTTTCCAGGCTTCTCTGAAGTCTTCCTGTTCATCATTTCTTATAGCGTAATAGTATTCCATTACATTCATATACCATAATTTATTCAGCTATTTCCCAATTGGTGGGCATCCCCTTGATTTCTGGTTTTTGGCCACCATAAAGAGTACTAATAAATATTTTTGTATGTGTGGGATCCTTTCCCATTTTTATTATCTCTTGGGGATACAGTCCTAGAAGCAGTATTGCTGGGTCAAAGGGTATCCACATTTTTGTAGCCCTTTGGGCATAGTTCCAAATTGATCTCCAGAATGTTTGGATCAGCTCACAGCCCCATCATCAATGAATTAGTGTTCCAACTCTCCCACATCTTCTCCAACATTATCATCTTCCCATTTTGTCATGTTAGCCAATCTAATAGGCGTGATGTGGTATCTCAGAGTTGTTTTGATTTGCATCTCTCTAATCAATAGTGATTTAGAGCATTTTTTCATACGACTATAGATATCTTTAATTTCCTCCTCTGAAAACTGCCTTTTCATATCCTCTGACCATTTATCAATTGAGGAAAAATAAATGCTATTTAAAGCAAAAACAAAAACAAAAAAGAACAAAAAGTTTGAGAACCTCTGATCTAAAGTATTCTCTTGACCTACCAGTCTAGTAACCCTATACAAAAAGGAAATTGAATGTTTCCTACTACATAGATTTGTTTTTATGTTGCCGATTTTTTTAAACCAAGGATTTTACTTGGTTATTAAAGTCTAGATCTGAAAAAAATGAAGCTTTTCTGGTTATAATAACCCTGCTTTCAAAGCTTCTCTTCTACCCCAAAAGAAATCCACTTTAAGGAGATTCATCTCTGGTGGACTGTATTCACACTTTTCCTTCTGCCACTCACTGAACAAGACATAATAGCTGTCAATCAGGATTGCTGTCATTTGTCAACAGTTCATTACCAAGCAGTTAGACTAAAGGGAGCGTTGATGAAAACGATTACTACTATGTATTGTGAAAACTGAAAATCATTTTAAAGAGGGATGGGAATTCAACAAAGACAGTGGAGGGAAGGCATTTCAGGCAAGTGAACAAATAAAGCCAAGTCATGGATTTGAGAAGGGAGAGGAGAAAAAAAGCATTTCTATACCACTTACTATGTGCCAGGAATTTTTTGTAAATATTATCTCATTTTATCCTCACAAAAACTCTGGCAAGTAAGTGCTATTATTATTCCCATTTTAGAGTTAAGGAAACTGAGACAATGAGAAGTTAAGTGACTTGCGACATCCAACAAGTGAATGATGTGAGATTTGAACTCATATTTTCCTAACCCCAGGTCTAGCATTCTTTCCATTGTACCATTAACTGCCTCAGAGTACCAGCATGTACTATGGACAGAGCAAGGGTCAGTTTGATTGATGTGTAGATTGTATGGAGAGAACTAATATGAGATTAGGCTGAAAAAGTAGTATGGCATCAGACTGTGGAGGGCTGAATATAAAAAATAGACTCTAAACCCCACAGACAATCAGGAGTTACTGAAGACTTTTGATCTGAGACATGGTGCAGTGATTCACATAAGAACAGTAGCATTCAGTGGGACATAGGGTAACACCACTCTCTCTTGGTTTTCCTCCTATCCTACCATTCTGTTTCTGTCTTTTTTTGCTGGATCCTCCTCCAGACCATGTCTTCTGATCCTAAGTGCCTCTCTTAGGTCCTTTCCTGGGTCCTTTCCTCTTCTCCCTTTATACTACTTCACTTGGTGATCTCATCAGCTTCCATGGATTTAATTACCACATCTATGCTGACGATTCTCAGATTTACTCATCTTGTCCCAACCTCTCTGCTGAGCTCTAGTCTTGCATCTCCAATTAACTTTTAGGCATCTGGAACTAGACATCCATTAGACATCTTAAATTCAATATGTTCAAAACAGAACTCATTTTCTTTCCCCGTAAAACCTTCCTACCTCCTGTCTTCCCTATTGCTATAAAGTGCAACATCATCCTCCCAGTCCCTTAGGCTTATAATCTAGCAATCACCCTGCACTCCTCACTATCTCTCACCCTGCCATTGCCAAGCTGTTGCCAAGACCTATGGATTTCACCTTTGCAATACCTCTTGATTAACACCCTATTCCCCTTTACTCCCTTGATATGGCCACCAATCTGGTGCAGGTGTGGGCCCTCATAACCTCACACTTGGGCTATTTCAATAGCCTTCAAGGGAATCTAACTGCCTCAAATTTCTCCCTGCTCTGATCCATTCTCCCTTCAGCCATTAAAATGATTTTCCTAAAGAGCAGGTCCAACTACTTTACTATTATTCACTCGATAAACTCTAGTGACTTTCTATTGTCTCTCAGAACAAATACAGAAGCTATATTTGTCATTAAAGCCTTCCATAACCTAATACCTTCCTACCTTTATTGTTTTCTTACTACACCTTACTCCCTACCAGGAAGTCTTTGCTCTTGTGACACTGAACGTTTTGCTACTCCAAGAACAACACCCTATCTTGGCTAGGGCATTCTTTTAGCTGTCTCTCATTTTCTAAACGGTCTCCTTCTGCTCTGATGTCTGACCTCCCTGTAAGTCCCAGTTAAAATCCCACCTTGTGCTGGAAGCCTTCACCAGTCCTTCTGAATTTTTGTGTTTTCTCTCTGGCTATTATTTCCTATTTATCATATATTTATCATATATATATATATAAAACATGTTTTGTATATATTTGTTTGCATGCTGTCTGTCCCATTAGGGTGTAAAATCCTTGAGGGAAGTGGCTGTCTTTTACCTCTTTTTGTATCCCTATCACCTATCATAATGCCCTGGCACAAAGTAGGTGCTTAATAAATGTTTATTGATTGATTGATTGATGAGAAATATAGCTCCTAATTTCAATGAATGTTTCTTGTAGGAGGTTATTGTGTTTTCTCTTTAGATAATGGGCATGTTGAAAGCAGCAGACCATTTCTTCCCTGAAGAGGCCTTTTGGATGCCTCCTAGTGAAGCAATTGAGGCCAGTTCAATGGGCTGCAATAAACTTCCTTTGCTGGCTGTGCTGGCAGCCTCTGCTCCAAAAAGATACAGACACTTTGCTCAAATGAATTCCCCGCAGGAACTTGGTGCTTCTGCCCATGCAAGAGACTGCATTTGTTGGAGTTTTAATTTGCTCATGCTACTGCTGCCAAATTCTTCTCCTCTGTGGCCAAAACTGGAATAGACCCATTTTTTCAATATTACGGATGTGCAGTTGCTCCATTCTCCTTAAGTTTTTACTTTCTAGTGTGATCTATAAATACATCTGCAGCCCTCCAAGGATTGAATCCCCTTTCAAAGCCCATGCAAACCTAAGATGGTCAATTCCCTTAAAAATATGAGTAAGGGAGCAGGAAACAAAACTCAAGCTCATTAATGATATGAGCTCAGACATCCATGCAGAAAGTTCACACCTATGGCACTATTCAAACACTTAAGGGAATGTGCAAATCTGCAACTAGGATCTGACAGTTCTACCTAGAATTTCCTGATCTTGGGCTGAACTATAGAGTTAGCAAAGGTTGTCTTGGCATCTCCAAACTTTTTTCCAGACTTATAATCATTAGATACATGCATATTATACTCTACAATTTATAAGATACATTCCTATCCATTACTTCACTGGACCTGTGAGGTAGTCAGGGTAGGAATTATTGCCCTCATCCTACAAATGAAGTAATTGAGAGTCATTTTGTGATTCACTGAAGAACATGGTGCCTTTCATTGGTGGGACTTGGACTTAATCAAAGTTCTCTAATTCCAAATTCCAAGTCCTTTCTGGAATATTTCAATATCTCTTAGTGTTTCACGCAATTAGAATTTTCTTAATGCCCAATGATATCATACTGGCTCCTGGTCAATATCTTTTCTAAACTATCTCATTCTTCTGGATTATGACAAGACATTTTCTCTTCTCTTTCCAAACTAGCATATGGTAAACAGTGACTTTGTCCTAAGAAAGTTTATATCCATGGAAATCACTGTCAATAGCATCTTTCAGTCCTCGATAACATGTGCTAGCACCCCAGAAACCCCTTCCCAGACTCCTCTCTACTGGGTTCACATTCTTCTCAACTTTTGGGAGTTATAAATCCCCTCTCCAGGAATGACCACATCCATGATTGAACTATCCTTTGTGCCATCCATGCTAACTTTTGCCTCAAGGAAACAATAGTATTACTTTTGCCTCTGTCCCCATCAAAAGGCTAGAAAAGGCAAGGCAGGAAGAATTCATTAAGCCTAAGTGCTGGAGATTCAGATACAGGCAAAAAGAGGAAGAAAAAAAAATTCTGCCTTTAAATGAACTTATATTCTAATGGAAGGAAAACACATTAAAGGGAGCTGAAAAGCAGAGAGGGGGAAGAGAAGAGAGAAGGAATGTTCTGAAGAGCATGGGATAATATGCAGTCTAAGGCTGAAAAGTCTGAAGCAGAACCCTATTTTCCATCCCCTTAGGAGGCTATTCTCATGTTGGGAACAAAAGTGAATTTCATCTTTGTTGATATTACTTTTACCAGATAACATAATAATTTAGGAAAATATGCCTGAGTATAAAAGGGGTCCACACTTAGATTTTTAGAGTCATAATGAACCATATAGATCAACCAACTCAATCCTCTTGGTTTAAATATGAGGAGTAAACAGAATGCTATAGAGGAAGGAGCCCTGGATTGGGAGTGAATGAACTATGTTCAATTTTGAGATGTGCTATATACAGTCGGTTTAGCCTTACACAAGTAGCTTAACCTCTCTAAGCCTCAGATTTTTCCTCAATAAACAAAAGAGTTGGGTCCAGAGGTGGGAAACCTGCTGCCTTGAGGGCACATGTGACCCTCTATGTCCTTGAGAGCAATCTTTTGACTGAGTTCAAGTTTTGCAGAACAAATTCTTTTATTAAGGGGATTTGTTCTGTGAAGTTTGGATCAATCAAAGGACCACACATGAGGACCTAGAGGGCCTTGAGGGCACAGGTTACTCACCCTGGTACCATTAGATATCTGGATTTCCTCACAGTTTAAAATCTATGATTCTATGAACTTTTATTGTGGTTGCTCAGTCATATCTAATTGTGCATGAGGGTATTTGGGGTTTTCTTGGCAAAGAAGTTTGCTCTTCCCCTCCCAGCTCATTTTTAGAGATATGGAATTTGAAGCAATCAGGGTTAAGTGACTCGCCAAGAGTCATAGAGCTAGTGTCTGAGATTGTATTTGAACTCAGGTCTTTTCTACACCAGGCCCAGAACTCAATCTACTGTACCACCTAGCTATTCCTTTATGAATTTTAGGCCCAAAGAAATTGAAAATCTTTCCCTAAATTTCTTCCAAAAGTCCCTAGGAAGTAACTAAAGGAAAAAGAAACTCAGTTTAGAAGCTGAGCTAAAAATTTCCATTCAATAGCTTTTTACAAGGGAAATTCCTCTCTTACTCTTTTAGGCAGCACTGGATGTTAATGAAAAAGAAATAGAGGCCAAATTTGAAATATCAGTTGGTTGCTAAGAAGGGGAGCCAATGTAGATTGAGACCAGATTGATCAAATATTAAGGCTGGTTCTGGCTGAAGTTGAGATTCAAAAGTATGCTCAGAGGATAGGATATTGGGGTAAATCTAACAAGATGACATTTTAGAGGGATGAAAATAAAGAAGTAGTTTAGTATAATGGATATTGATCTAACCTTGGAGTTAAGAAGACCCAGATTCAAGTCTTTTCTCTGACAATAACTAATCTTGTTTCTGTCTCTGGTCAAATTCCTTAGTCTCAGGCAAGTCTCTAAGACTTTACATTGCAGAGATGGTACCAATTTGCATTGATTCCTTATGGCTATTTCTCTAAGCCAATGAAAACAGAGCTCAGATGAAATGTAAAATGCAAAATGAGAGTAGAGACCAGACCTGCACCACTTGGAAGTAGGAAGTGGCCAAAATTTAAATAGGCTAAACTTCTTTGGACCTCAGATAAGCTAGACTAGAGACAGACCGACAATGGTTGATTGCCATTGGTCACATGACAGACAGGGGAGTGCACAGTAGCAACTCTACATTTTTCAAGCACCCCAGGAAATCCTTTGGCAGGCCTCGCAGAGAATGTTTGACTATTCTTACAGCCTTACAGAGTCTACAATGATGATTAACATTTTGTAGGTATTTGATAATGCTGTTTAAAAGTTTGCTTTGAAAAATCAACTCCATGAAGACCACAAGATAAATGAAATGTGACTAGATAGCAACTGGGGAAGAGGGCAGAGAATATAAGTGTGGGCTCTGGGGATTGGAACCTAGATGATGGAGTAAAAGCAGGTTCTTGTTTGAGCTGTCCCCCCAAATCCTCCAAATACCTTTAAAAATGTTCTAGAATGGCAGAACCCACAGAATGAGAGTGAAATAAATTTCGAGCCAAAGACAACAGAAAAGGTCTGTTGCACCAGTCTAAAGGAGTAGCACATCCAGAGCACAACCAAACAAGGCTCCGCAGCAAACCTAGAGCAGACCTCAAAGGACTGAATCACTGTGAGCTGTGGTGGTTTCCAGACTTCTCAACCCACAACGACCAAAGACAACTTAGTAAGTTAGTAGGAAAGGTCTGTTACTCTCGGGTGAGACAGGAATGTGGTCTGACACCAGGCCCAGAGGGGTGGCAACAGCAACAGCGGCTGCTTCCAGAGGTCTCAGTTCACAGATAGTGGGGGGATTATGCAGCTGGTCACAAGGCAATTGCAGGGATTTCTTTGCCAGTGCTGAGGCAAGATTCTCTATCTTTGCCCTCCTCAGTTATGGGTTGCAATATTAGGTGGCAGTCATGGGGCAAGGAGGAGTTCTGATATGGCAGAGCTTGTGACAACAGTGGAGAGGGAACCACCCTCACATTTCCAAAGCAGAAAAAAGCACTTCTGGTCACTCGCAGACCAGACCACAGACCAAGAGAGGGGAAACAATTCTCCTTTGATGACACCACCTTGCAAGAACTGAAAATTTACAGGTCCCAAAAAGTATCTCTGAAAATAGCTGCAAAAAACCCCTGAAGCTTGGAATACTGCACCTTCCACATTGGAAGTAGAATTCTACCTTAACAAAGAGTTAAAAACAAAGTAATTGACTGGGAAAATGACCAAACAGAAGGAAAAATCAGATTATAGAATTGTACTTTGGTGACAAAGAAGATCAAGACATACAACTTGTAGAAGACAAAAAAGTCAAAGCTCTTATATGCAAAGCATCCAGGAAAAATATAAATTGGTCTCAGGTGATGGGAGAGCTCAAAAAGTGTTTTGAAAATCAAGTAAGAGAAGTAGAGGAAAAGGGGCAAGGGAAAGAAATGAGAATGATGCAAGAAAAATAATGAGAAACAAGGCAACAGTTTGCTATAGGAGATCCAAAAAAATACTGAAGAAAATAGCATCTTAAAAAAAATAAACAAGAACAAATGGAAAAAGAAGCCCAAAAAGTCAATGAGGAGAAGAATACCTTAAAAAGCAGAATTGACCAAATGGACAAGGAGGTCCAAAAGCTCACTGAAGAAAATAATTCCTTAAAAATTAGAATGGAGTAAATGGTAGCTTGTAAGAAGTCTATAAGAAGTCAAGAAACTATAAAACAGAGTCAAAAGAATGAAAAAATAGTAGACAATTTGAAATATCTCATTGGGAAAACAACTTACCTGGAAATCAGATCCAGGAGAGAGAATTTTAAAATTATTAAACTACTTGAAATCCATGACAAAAACAAAAAAGAGCCTACATGTCATCTTTCAAGAGGTAATCAATGAAAACTGCCTTGATAGTCTAGAACAAGAGGGCAAAATAGAAATGGAAAGACTCCACCTATGACCTCCTGACACAGATATCAAAAGGAAACTAGGAATATTGTAGCCAAATTCCAGAGTTTCCAGATCAAGGACAAAATACTGCAAGAAGTAAGAAAGAAACAGCTCAAGCATTGTGGAAACACAATCAGGATAACACAGAATTTAGCAGCTTCTACATTTAAGGATTAGGAGGTTGGAATATGCTATTCTGAAGGTCAAAGGAGCTGGGATTAAAACCAAGAATCATCTACCCAGTAAAACTGAGTATAATCTTTCACGGTGTAATGGCAATCAAATTAGGATCTTTTGTTGTTTTTGTTTTACTAAAAGTACTTCTGATTGAATATTGTATTTGGAGAGATCGTTCCCACTCACCCATTGTGGGAAGCTTGATTAGGGTAGTTGTTTTATAGGAGGGTCCCCAGTAGCTTTTCTTTTTTCTATTGAGGCACTGGGTCAGAGGGTTATGTACTCTGACTCTAAAAAGTGTATAAATGCTCTGAGGGTGAGGTTTTACTTTGGGGCTTACTGACTGGAAGTGTTTCTTTGGCCAGAGAGACTCTGGGAAGCCATTAAGGATTTCCCCTGGCTAAAATCCAGAAGTTGATGTTTCCCTCTCTGGTAACTGTATATGTATTTAATGACCAGACATGTTTATATATGTAATGGTCAGGCAGTTTGGACATGCTGTCTGTTGATTTATTTTTGATTTCTCTAAAATTTTGATCTTGATTTTCTCTGATACCTTTGCTTGATTAAAGTGATTGTTAACCCTTTGAAAGTTGAATTACTTTAATGAATGCAGATCTAAGAACCTGTTGTAGTAGACCCACTGTGTATATTGGGGCGCTTACTGATACACAGGGGAAAATGGATATTCAATGAAACAGAGGATTTTCAAGCATTCTTGATGAAAAAACTAGAACTGAATAGAACATTTAGCTTTCAAATACAAGACTCAAGAGAAGCATGAAAAGGTAAACAGGAAATCACAAGTGATTTATTAAAGTTGAACTGTTTATATTACTACATGAAAAGAAGATATTTGCAACTCATAACTCATGAGACCTTTCTCAGATACACACTCAGACATCCATCTATCTATACATAGACACACACACACACATATATACACATGCATACATACATATGCATGTGTATATATACACAGAGGGCATAGAGTAAATTGAATTTGAAGGGATGATATCAAAAAATAAAATTGGGGGTGAGAGAGGAATGTACTGGCGGAAAGAGGGAGGTAGAATAGGGTAGCCTATTTCACATTAAAGAAGCAAAAAAAGATTTTACAGTGGAGGGGAAGAAGGTGGGGTAGTGAGAAGCAATGAGTGAACCTTACTCTTATCAGATTTGACTTAAGGAGGGAATAACACACACCCTCATTTGGGTATGGAAATCTGTCTTAGGCATAAGAGGGGGGGATGATAGAAGGGAGGGCATATTGTGTGAGGGGGCAATCAGAAACACACACTATTGAGGATAGTAAGGTCAAAGGAGAGAATAGAATAAATGGGCATCAGGATAGGAAGAAGGGAAATATAGTTAGTCTTTCACAATATGAGCGTTATAGAACTGTTTTGCATGACTAAATATGTATAACCTATATAAAATTGCTTGCCTTCTCAATGAGGATGAGTGAGGAGGGAGGAAGGGGGAGAATGTGAACTCAAAGTTTTAAAAATGAATGTTAAAAATTGTTTTTGCATGTGACTGGGAAGTAAGATATACAGGCAATGAGGTACAGAAATCTATATTGCCTTACAGGAAAATAGAAGGGAAGGGGATAAGAAAATGGAGGAGGGTCAGTGATAGAAGCAGAGGTAGATTGGGAGAAGAGGTAATCAGAATGCATGCTGTCTTGAAGTGGGGCAGGGGAAAAATGGAGAGATAATTTGGAACTCAAAATCTTGTAGAAGTGAATGTTGAAAACTAAAACTAAATTAATTAATTTAAAAATAAAGAAGGTTTTGGTGGATGGCAAGCTCAATTGAAGTCAAGAAGATTATACTATAACAACCAATAAAATTATATCATTTTGATTGCATTGAGATGCTTCATGTCTGTGATTAGGGAGATGGTGATAGTCTATGTTGCTAGATGGCATTTTGAATAGAACACCGGGCCTGGAGTTAGGAAGACCAGAGTTCAAATCTTGCCTCAGACATTCACTAGCTGTATGACCCTGAACAAGTCACTTAACTCTCTTTGCCTCAGTTTCCTCATCTGTAAAATGAGCTTGAGAAGGAAATGGAAAACCACTCCAGTATCTTTGCCAAGAAAACACCACACAGACTTATGAAAAGTCAGACATGACAACATCAAAAATCCTCCTTTTTGACTTGATCATATCACATATAAAAGTTTGATTTCATTTCATTGAAGAATATTGGCAAGTCAAATTGTATTGCAAGGAGAGAGAGTTATGTGATGATAAAGGACTTTGAGTTGTTAAACCCCACGATAATCAGTTGAAGAATTTGTGATGTATTACCAGGAGAAAAGTTGGAATGTCATGATAGCTGTGAAGTATTAGTTTATTGTGTTTGTCCTTCATTCTTGAAGAGGACCATGACATCAAGATGATGACATGACTTGCAGTTGACTGAGATTTGAGTGAAAGAGGGCTGTGCAGCGTCACCAACCTCACTTTCTCCCCCTGAGTCATCTGGGTCCGGTGCCCTGATATATACATCAGGATGACTGGAGATGGCCCAGGATGCAAGTGAGACCCTGGCCCTTTTAGGCTAAGGTCTTATCACATTCTCACTTTGAATGAGATACACCCATTTAATGAATAGCCTTCTTTAAGTAGTTACTCAAGGACGGCCCTTTCAATAAAAAAAAAAAATCAAGTTTGGAGGGTAAGACCTTCAGGATTCCTGGGTAAAAGAGAAACCATTACTATTTAGTATTTGCATATGAAAGAATTAATGAATTCAATTGAATTCTTGAGTTGGAGGTATAATGGTAATTCAAATGGGAAGATCTTTCCCATTCATTGATAGGCCTGTTGCATTTAGCAATTTAGAACTGTGCTGGCATATTCATGGCCACCTTGGGTGCTATGAATATCATGTTGGCACCACAAATGGTAATGAAGACGAGATTGCTAAATGTCAGATCTCTATTTTGACAAAGAAAGGTTTTAGAGGAAGAATGGATATCCTAAGATGGGAGGATTTACCCTTTTTCTCCCTAACAAGAGAATGGCCTAACAGCACAGAGCTCTGTGAAACCTGGGAATTGAGCCTACAGAAAGGAGGACTCAGAGATTTAGAAAGATGTTTGCAAGGAATACCAATAGATTCAGGAAAAGAACTGGCAAGGGTAAGTAGGAGAGGGTGGGCCTTGCTAACAAGGCATCACCTTATGTGTAAAAGCAGAGACAAGCAGCTGGATAAGAAAGCTCAGATAGAAAGGGAGTTGGCTGTGTGCATGAGAAGCTTTTTATGCTGCACCATTCAAACTCTCCTTTAGAAGAGCAAGCTAGAAAGTCTCAGGTGGTAGAAGAAAAAGCTGTTGTTAGTTTAACTCACAAAAAGAAACAAAAAAAGTAACAAGAAGAAAGATGCGTGGGAGGCTTCTCATGTAGAAGCACAACAGGGGAATCAAGGGGGCCACACAGTGTTTGAGGAGATAATCAAGGATTTTACTCACAGGAGGTCACAGATATTTTGAGTTGCTTCACCCAAAGGATGGGAAAAACATTGGAATTTTGAATGGTGAGAATCAGTGAAAAAGATAAATTTCCTCTAAAGGGAAGAGTAAATAGCCAGCAGATTCAAGATTGACAAGAAAAGAATTGTTTACTGCTCTATTGAGAGCAGGAATAGATTTTGGAAGCATAAGTGGCATTCCAACTAATGAACTGTACAGAATGTATCAAGAAAAGGGTCTTGATAGTAGACTGATCAGGGAAATGAGAACTGCCCCTACAGAGCCTCCTGAAACATTGTATCTAAGTTCATCACACCTGGAGGGAGAATATAAAATTGACCAAGACCCAGCTCAGATCAAAGAAAATATATCTCTAGCCAGAATGATGACCCCAAAATTGCAAATTAGAAAACAGTAAACAACAGTGAACGAGGCTATGGTAGTAGGTTCATGGACTCCAGGAGCATGGCTGACCCTATATCTACCCTACTTCTGGTTATTATCTCCTTGTTTCTTTTTGGCTTTTTGGCTGTTCACCTTGTTTGTCAGATTTGCTTTCTGAGGTTTAGTATCCACAACCTGCAGATGCCTGATTCTTAAGTCCAATGATACCTCCTGTTCACAACTATGATGTGTCACTCCTGGACCTAGCATCAACCAAGCTCCAGATAACAGTTATAGAACTGATCACTCAAATGGAACCTCCTGGGGTACGGACAGTTCTGTGTCCAGTCTCAGCAAGAAGTAACTATGAAGAAGAGACTTTCATCCTTTACCCTAAGATTTTGAGCCCCATTCATTCAAGGGAGAAATGATGGCATGCTTGTGCTCAAGTCCCATCCTAAGCTATTGTTCTATGTGCTTATTTTGTGGGATCCCTATTACATAGCTGTAAAGTTCTACTGACACCAGTTGCCTAAGATATTGTTTTATAAGCTTGTTTTCTGTTATCCTTATTAATGTTCTGTTGATACCAGTTGCCCCACCAACCAATGTAATGAATACAAAAGATCTTGGGGCACATGTAATGGTAATTTAAATGGGAAGATTGCTCCCATTCATTAACAGGCCTGTGTGACCTGCCCAGGTCACATGGAAGTCTGAGTCACATGGAGCCTGTGGTGGAAGGAACTTGTTGAACAAGTGGAACAGAAAGAGACGGAGATAGAACAGAGCTGAGAGGAAGTTAGACAGAGACTAGTCAGAGCTGGGAAGGATGCAAGCAAGAAGGCAGCTGGCTAAAGTGAGTGAGAGAGCTTGTTTACGATTTCTTTAAGGGAGCTGGTTTATGAGAAGTCTAAGAGAGGGAAGGCTTGAGAATGGTATTGCCCTCTTCGTTGCTTTTGTGTATAGATTTCTTTATAACTATGATGGATTGGGCTTTCTAGCATCTGAATAAATGTTTTGGTTTTGTCTTCCATGTGGAGAGTCTGTTGTATTTCATGATTCAGAATTGTGCTGGCATATTCATGGCTGCCTTGGGCACTATGAGTATGTGTTGAAAGTACAAAGGGTTAAGTGGCCACTTGCTGAGAATGTTGTAGATGATATTATTGGTCCAGAATATGATAGACTGGATGATCTCTGACGTCTTTTCCAACTCTGAGATTCTGTGACTCTGGGCAGCTTGTTTTCAGGCTAGAAATAGCCTGTGCTTCCAGAGATCCAATATATATGTACTCTTGTATGCCTAATCTTATGTTCCTTTTGGTAGAACTTTTAACCAAAGGATGCAACAAAACCAATCCTATCCATAGGCTATTTGGAGAATAAGACCCTGCATATAATTGTATTGGATCTAGCTTCAGGCCTAGTATAAGGTTTATTGATATATACAGATATGTGAACTCTCTTCCAAGTTCAAATGCTTCATAGAAAGGTCACTGAAATCAGTATGATAAAATCACTTCCTATGCCTCAATATACCTGGACCATGACCTTATCTTTGTCAATTATTTGCCATCTCCTTGAGACTATAGAATTATTCTAAAAACCATGAATCCCTCTCTTAAAAACTGACTTTCTTTTCTGTTTTAGATATCCTCCTTTTCCTTTCTCTACCTCTGAATCTCCTATCAATTCCACTGCTGCCTATTCATTCATTCCCATCTTTCTCCCCGTGAGTGAGTCTTAGAGTTTGATTTGGACTGTGAAGACTGCTCTGACTCCTATATCTATACTAGCATATATTAATACTCCTATATTTATATTAGCACTATTTACTTTCACAAATGGAGAGGAGGGACCACAAATGGACTAGTCACATGTTCTCTAAAAGTACCATTACATTGTCTATTATGAGAACAATTATTCCCAGTTACTCATACAGTGAGGGCTGTGGAATTCTGTCTACAATGTCAGCCCATGTTATGCATTAATTCTTCACTAGTCTGGTTGATGCAGTTCAGTCATACAATCTACTTTCAAGGGGCAAAGGCTAAGATATATTGATGGGATATGGAATAGAAAGAACATCAAAATCTTAATTAGGAGACTTAGGTTGAACATGAGCTTTGTGACCATAAACAAATAATTGTCCTTCTCTAATCCTCAGGTTCCTCACCATTAAAAATGAGAATTATAATGTGGGAGAGATGTGGAAGAGTTGGAACACTAATTCATTACTGGTAGAGCTGTGAGCTGATCCAACCATTCTGGAGAGCAATTTGGAATTATGCCCAAAGGGCCACAAAATTGTGCATACCCTTTGACCCATCAATATTTCTTCTGGGATTATATCCCAAAAAGATCATAAAAATGGGAAAGGGTCCCACATATGCAAAAATATTTATAGAAGTTCTCTTTGTGGTGGTCAAAAACTGGAAATCAAGGGGATGCCCATTAATTGGGGAATGGCTGGACAAGTTGTGATATATGAATGTAATGAAATGCTATTGTGCTATAAGAAATGATGAGCAGGAAGACTTTAGAGAGGCCTGGAAGGACTTATATGAACTAATGCTGAGTAAAAGGAGCAGAACCAGGAGAACTTTGTACACAGCAGCAACCATAGTGTGCAAGGAATTTTTCTGGTAAACTTATCCCTTCACAGCAATGCAAAGACCTACAGAATTCCCAATGGACTCTTGAGGCAGAATTCCATCCACATCAAGAGAAAGAACTATGGAACTGGACTGCAGAATGAAGTAGACTATTTTCTCTTATGTTTTGTTTGGTTTTGGTTTTTCTCATGGTTTCTCCCATTTATTTTAATTTTTCCATGCAACATGACTAAGGTGAAAATATATTTAGTAAGGATGTATGTGTAGAACCCATATAAAATTGCACACTGTCTCAGGGAGGGAGTGGGAGAAGGAGGGGTGAGGGAGGAGGAAAAATCTAAGATTTATGGAAGTGATTGTAGAAAACTGAAAACAAATTAATTAATTAATAAAAATGAGAATTATAATAATTTCACCATTGCGTGGCATAGTGAATTCAGTGCTGGGATTGAAATGAGGAAGATTTGTGTTTGAATTCTTCCTCAGATGGTGTTAGCTGTGTGACCCTTTTCAAGTCACTTAACATCTTTCAGACTATTTCCTCATCTATGAAATAAGAAACTTATCACACTCAATGATCTCTATGGCCCTTTCCAGGTCTAAATTTATGACCCTATGATAAATTCACTCTTGCAAGTACCACTTGATGAAAAAGAGGATTTTATGATCAAGTCCATCCAAGCCGTCTGTTGCTAACAAAGCTATTTTTTCTCCTTTCTGCAAAATTCAAACATTATTTTATTTTTCTGCTTGCTCCTTGCTTTTATGGTGTAGCAGCGGAGTAGAATGAATTACAAATAAGGAATGAATGAATGAATGAATGAATGGTCATTTAGTAAGTCTTTATGACATATACTATGCTAAGTGTTGGAGATATAAATACAAAAGAATGACAGACCCCTATCTCAAGAAGTTTACATTCTAAAGGAAGGAGAAACCAATATATGTAAGTACTGCCTAGAGAAGTGTGCTTTGATATGAGAAGTTGTAGTATGGTGAGTGGAGTGGCAGGCACCAGACAAGACCAGTCTAGAAGGAATAGTAGTATTTTTTCATTACTTTTGCCAGTATGAGAGTTTAAAAAAGCAGATAGGGAGAGGTATCTACTGGGTTGCATGAAAGAAAGATGACTGGGTGAAGATATAGTGGGAGAGAAACTGTGCTCTCACTAATTAAGATCCAGGGAAAGAATTACCAGGCTAATGGATTAGCTCCTTCAGGGCATGTTTTCTGCTGGTAAGGTTTGGAGGGTACAGCAACAGAAGGAACAGCTTTAACAAGGTGGCATGAAAAAGAGGTAGCTGGGAAGAAGACGCGGTGACCTAGACATGGTGTGCTCCCACACTAATCAGGGCAACATGTTTTTGTGGTCCTAGCTTCAAAGTTAAGTGGTTTAGCTCTTGCATGACATGGTCTCTAGAGGTTTAGGCTGCAAGGCACTGCAGCAGTGCTAGTCCCTGGGTAGCATGGGAGGAAGATGACATAGGAAAAGTTGATTCCATAGCTAGTGAACTAGGAAGGCAATGAGCCTAAGGAGTGAGCATAGGAACCATCATGCACTTGATGTAGTATATTCTTCAGCATACAATTAGGTGGCATAGGAAGGCTCATTTTCCTGAGTTCAAATCTATCCTCAGATACTTAGCAGTTGTGTGTCTATGGGCAAATCACTTACCCCTGTTTACCTCGGTTTCTTCATCTGTAAAGAGAGCTAGAGAAGGAAATGACAAACCGTTCCAGTATCTTTGCCAGAAAAACTCCGAATGGGGTCATAAAGAATCAGACACAACAGAAAAATGGCTGGACAATAATACCTTTAACAGAGTACTATCCTCAGTATCAAATCCAAGCTTCAAAACCCCAACAAGGGAAGGAGCCACATAATTCCTGAAGTTATATTGGTCTCATAGAATCTCATCGAGAGGTGACAGAGATGGTCCAATATAAGACAAAGGTATAAAAAAGAGTCAGGAAAGAAAAAAAACACTACATAAGATCATTCTAAATCTTTAAGATTTAGAATCTAAGCTCTCTAAATCTTTGCCTCTCTCTCCCCCAAATATGATTCTCTGGTTTGTCTGCTCATTCCCTTATTATCCTTGAATAGACCAGAACTTTGAAATGACTCTTCTTATATTAGCTTGTACCTTGTCCCTACTCAGTCTCCAAGATCCCTTTGCTTATACGCACATGCTCCCAAGCAATATGCTTACTAGGGAGTCCCAGGTCTATTGACATTTGCCATACTTGGACAGTATTCTGGCTATTGAATTTCAAATTCCCAAGTTATGGTCACTGGGCATAGTAATTTTTCTACGATCTCTGAACTTGATTCAATTCAATAAACTTATTAGGTAATTACTTTGTCTGATATGGTCTTTGCCCTCAGAAAGCTTGAATTCTATTGGGCTATTTTACTGCAGTTTACCTGAAACTTATGGACTCATTTCAAAACTCTGTTCCTGTTCCAATTCTGTGTCTCCAAATATATTGATTTTTTGGCCTCAAGTCCTGTTTTTGTTGTTTTCTTTGCCATGGCAACCCCACTTTCTCTAATACTTGGGTTTGTCTCTGGTATAGACTTTAATTACCACTTCTTTCTTCTTATGCTTCTGATGCCTGGCATCTCTAACCATTCTCCCTTTCTTCTTAGACCAGTGAAAGGTCAGCTATTAGATAGTACAAAAAAAATCCTTGTGGCATTTATTTAAATTCAAACAACTTTCTAACTGCCTTGGAGGATAATGAATTCCATATTATTGTAAGTCTCGAAGCAGGTATTTGGCAACCTCGTAGAGAGGATTTTATAAATTAGACTCATACTTTGGGTAAGAGTTTAACCAAACAAATTCTGAAGTCCCTTCAAACTGTAAAGTTTGACTGGGCGGGGGAAATCAATCTGATGTAACTAAGAAAAAAACTAGTCTTAGAACCATGAAATAGTATTCTGTCCATTATACAAAGGATAAAGGTTTGTCATGACCATATGACCTTGCTCAAGTCTATTGATACTTTTGAACTTCAGCTTTTCCATCTTTACAAAAGGAAGGTTTGATAGAATGCTCTCTAGAGTCTCTTATAAGCTATGAATCATGATGCCTTGAGCAGTCACCTTCTGCTAGGCATTATATTAGGTGTCTTGGGGATATGAAGAAATAAACCTAATTCCTTCCTGCCAGTAGCTTGCAATCTAATTGACCAGATAACACACAAACACTTGAGCAATTAAACACCACGCAAGAATCAATGCTGACATCTTCTGATGTCAACTAAAGAAGAGCTCTCATGAGGCCCATGATTAACTACCAAATGGATAGTGCATTACACAAACTCTGCATTTTGTTCAGGACCAAAATGCTGTTAAGATATTATTAATAACACACAGGAGAATGACTAATTGTCTAAAAGATCCTATTTGGTTTATCTTACTAAATAAATTGGCATTCATTTAGCACATTCGTTCCGTTATCCCAAAGCTCTAGAAACATTCTTTACTGATAATCCCATAAGTGACAATAAATAGATGACTGAGTGACTGAATGAATGAATATCAATTACTTTGTCTTCAGGGTGAATGGAAATGGTGCACAATGAGAATAAAACCTTTAATACATTTCTAGAATATTACTTAATTCTTTAGTACTAAGTTTCTTGAATATTTAGAATCAGTCAACAAATATTTATCAAATACTTACATTGTACTGGGCTCTATGCTAACAAATACTTCTCATTTGGCCATTGATATTTCATCACATTGGCTATGACTCTGTTGATCAACCAATTACCACCAAGAAAGCAGGGAAACCATCCCAGATGAATTAGCAAGACATACTGAGGAAGAGATGGGAGACAGTGCATTTCAGGCAAATTCAGACATTGCCACAATCACCACTTCAATAATCAGCTCCTCTCTGATCCTCACGGATCCTCATGGAGAAATCCCTGCACCCTGAACCAAAGAGGTCTAGAAATAGCAGATCTTTTCAGACTACCAGTTCTACTTCCAGCCCATGAAATTCAGCTATTATTGATGAAACCAAAACCTGTGGAATGCCCACCTTCCTCAGCACCAACATCAATATAAAGCCAGTAACTAACTGCCACCAATGGCCAAGTGAGCCCAAGAACCCTGGGAATGGCATCATTTTCCAGATGACTAGTTCAGTCTTCAGTTCAGCCCCTGCACCCATTGTCTTGAGGAGAAATCTCTCTATGGAGATGTCACCTGTCAAATGCTTTTGTAGGCACATAAGCTCCCTTCCTCCTTTCTACTTCCCTCTTCTCTCTCTCAGCCTCTCTCTTTGCCTCTGTATGGTTTTCAAGAATCATAAACAGATGTGATTTGTTAGTGGAAACAACATTAAAGAAGGTATGTTAATTTGTTGCTGCAACCCATGGGACAATGGAACCTTTCCATCTGACTTGCATCTGAAACTTCTTATATATGTTTCCTCTCCCATTAGATTGTGAACTCTTTGAGAGCAAAGACTGTTTCTTTGGTTCTATTTTATCTTCCACACTTAGCCCAGATTTGTTTCACAAAGTTGGTGATTAAATCTTATTCATTCATTTATTCATGATCCTTCAACCTGTGGAAAAATTCCATCACTGGGAAATTTCCCTTGGAAGTAAGTGTGGTACAGAGAAAATAAATTAATTGATGAATTAATGAATGAAAAAGCATTTAAGCGCTTAAAATGCACAAAGCACTAGCTTAAGCAGTGGGGATACGATCAAAGTGGAAACAGTCATTTCTTTCATGGAGTTAACATGAGGGAGGCAATGAATAAAAGAAGTGAACTTATATCATAGGACCTGAATTAAAATCTTAGCTATACATGTAACCTTAGGTAAATCAACTAAGCCATCTGGGTTTCACCTTCTTCATTTTCAAAATGAGTAGTACTGGTCTAGAGAGCCTCTTAAGTTTTCTTCAGAATGTAGAGATTATACGCCTACAATTTTAAGGTTTTGTGTATCTTTAAGCTACTTTATCTACATGATGTTCCACAATTTATTAGGTTGACAATTTCAGTCAGTTTGCCTGGAACAACTGATTGCTTTTATACTAGTCCCTGCTAAGTATTTCATATTTTCCAAGTTTTGTAATCATTCTCCTGTCTCCTAGGGCCTTCACTGAAATCTCTTTCTTTTGTTTCAGCATGGCAACCCGGAACCTTGAAAGGTTGTGTTGGTGGAATAGTCTGCCATGTCTTAGCAAGCTGGAAAGAAATAGTCTAGCAATTGATTGTGTTTGCTATCCTAAGACCAGAGATGCCAAATTCAGAGACATTCATCCTTAAAATCTGGCCACCAAGCAATGACATTTCTGGTCAAAGAAATGGATGAAACCATCCACTGATGCATAGAGGAATTGTGATTGCCCATTGGTGGAGGATTACCCTCACCACTAAAATCACAAGTTTTGTGAAGAAGTTTCTAATAACAAATATAATGTTTTTTCAAAGTTTCCAATAGCAAATGTAACTTTATGGGAAGTATCAGGCAATCATGCAATGTCTTGAATTGGAAGAGCCCACCATGGCTATCTAATCTGACTTCTATCAAAAGAAAAATCCTTCCTGCACCACAGCTATCAAGTATTTATCTTTTTGGATTGAAGACCTCAAGTAAGAGATTGATTCTGATTGAAGAACTCAAGTAAGGGAGCACTTGCTAGACCTTGAAGAAACTCATTCTGCTTTTGAATATTTATAATTATTGACAAGTGTATTATTTCTTTACATTAAGCCTAAATCTGCTTCTCTACTATTTGCACCCATTCTTCCCTGTCCTGATTTCTGGGATCAAGAACAGTTCTAATCTCTCTTGTATCTTGAAGACTAGTATCAGCTTTCCCGTAATTATTGTATTTTTAAAGCTTTAGATCTTCAGTTCCTTCAAAGGATCCTTATTTGGAATGATCTCAAAGACTTTTATCATTCTCTCCTTTGACTAGAACATAATTTATATTTGTCCTTTTGAAAATGTGATTCTCACAAATGAACAGTCAACACATCTTTTAACAGATGGATACCTTGGTAAATAGGTTTCCTAGTCCCTATTCCCTTCTTTTTCAATTCTCTAAAGAAAAATTGAGTTAATAACCATGTAACTACTTGTTAATGTATAAAGCTCTCATTTATACAACTAAATTGTAATTAGTACACATAGCCTAGGGGTTTGCACAGGGAAAAAAAATCCAGTTCTCTTTTTTTGTTCCCATGTATAGATATTAGAAAATATCCTGTTTTGTGAAAATTACATTTTAATGAACTTTAATATGCAGAGATCCTTTTCAAGACAGTTTTTTTATCAGTTCTTTTAATTACTGAGATCAGCTTGAAGCAAAAAAGACTTGAAAAGCTTTGCCAAAAAAAAAAAAGAAAGAGGAAAAAAGTATTTTACAAAAAAATGAAGTAAAGTGTTTTGACTTCATTTTTTCTTCTGCAGAACTCACGGTGGTATTATGCTAGCAATTACCATCTTTCAAGTCAAAACTTTGAGAATCAACTAAACATCAGTTAATCAAGGGCATTGTGCAGTGTGCTAAAAAAGATTTAAAGCCCAAGTAAAAGGGGAGGAAAAAAATCTCAAGAGGCTCTGATAAGCTCCCAAATATCAGCCCTTATCTTAGAAGGTTTGATTGAATCAGAGTGGAATGGAGAGTCATAATTAACTGAGGCCATTTCTTCTTATAAACCATTTTTCCAGTATTGAACATGTACAAAACTAATCCAATTTGAACAGAAGTCAGGTTCTGATCTCTCTCCATTAAGAAGAGATTTTACAGGTCTGCAGAAAAGCTTTTTTTTCTCCTTGCTAGTATCAAAATTGGCAGGGGTTGAGTTTCTAAAGATGCTGAATATGAGGTCAGAAAATGCAAATTCCTTTGGTTTATCATACATTTAGAAATGTCAGGCAACTGGGATCTCTTTTTCATTACAGTGAAGTCATTATCTGTATTTATTCATTCATTCATTGTAAAAGAAAAAAAAAAGCCTAGATCAGGGCCAGCTGACTCACGTGGATAATTTTTGGCAATTACACTTAATGCAGTTATAAGAAAACGTTCCTAAAGGTGTCCTGTTAACTTTGTCTCAGAAATAAGAGAGGTAGCAAAAATTCACAATTACATTTTGGTATTTTAAAAAAAGGAATGATTTAATCAGTGGGAATTTATTGTCCCCTGACGAATATAAAATCCTCTCTTGCCTTAGGAAATGGTCTTCTGTGGGCAAAGAAATTCACCTGCTTGGAGGTCACCTTTCTGCTTCTGAAATTCCTAGTTGTTATTCTTATCAATAAAATAATTAATAATAAAAGTTTTAAATAGGATTTAAATAGTAATTTAGGGTTTGCAAAGTAATTTACATGCGTTAACTGCTTTGATCATGGGAGAGATCAGTGCTATTTTGATCCCCATTTTTATAGTTGAGGAATAGAAGCTAAGGAACACTGAGGTTAATTAATGTGCCCTGTGTCACAAAGTTACTATTTGCAGCAACATTTGAACTTGGATCTTCTTGACTCCAGATTTTACTCTCTATGCTCTGCCACCACAAAGTTGCTAAATCAAAAAAAAAAAAAAATTGAACTCTACTAACTCCAAAGGAAAATTACTCCTTGATTTTAAGATACATTCTTTGGAGAGCTGTCTTATCCCTTGGAAGAGACTCATGATTCACACCCTTGTGAGATCATACCATCTTCCCATGAAAAAATTTTCTCCTACTCCTCACTACTTCTAGAATGAAATTAAAAACATTGAGGCTGGAATTTAAAACCCTCCGCAATATGATTCTTTATTATTTTCCCAAGTTTATTTCATATTGATCTTTTACTGGTATGCTATATTCCAGTAAAATTTTTATGACCTTCCATCTCCTTCTCACTGCCCCCACCTTACCTGACACAGCCGCTTCCTGTCATCTTGATTGCCTTTCCCTTATTTCAATCTCTTATAAAGCTTAATTTCCTTTGAAACATAACTTAGAGGTCACTTTATCTATTGCTGGTTTATCAATGATTCATACCCCTGCCTTCCTCCCAATATTTTTCACCTATATGAAAATCACTTTGCATTATTTTATATTTGTAACCCAGGTATATTTTGAATTACTTTGCATTTTTTAAAGAAAGGTGAGGCCCCTGAATGTGTAGTGAGGCTTGCCTGTAGAGAGGCAACCCACATAAGGCAAGGGCTTGTCCCTATGTAGCTCAAAGGGAGGCAGAATAGACATCTTTAGCCTCTTCTTCCACCACTCTTCTCCAAGGGAAAGTTCATTCCTGGTATTGGAGGACACTTTACTCTTCTCACAGAGAGGGGATATGAGCTAGACATATATCTATCTTCTCCTTTAAATTTTGTTTGTCTAAGGGATATGCTCAGATTTCATCTAACTTCTGATCAATTTGTCTTTTTTTCAGGGGACAGAGGACACCAAACTCTATATTCCCACCAAATATCAATTCTTCAATGAATACACAAAGAAAATAATGAATTTAGCAGGAAGCCCCAAGCAGTCTGAAGCAGCAGCAGCACTGAGGATTCTCGAACATATCAGTGCAGGACAGAAGTCCAGTGGAACTGAGTGAGAGAGAAGCACAGGACCCCAGGGAACTGTAGCAGCTGCTCCTGAGAATATCAACCCACTAATTAAATGTTTGTAAGTGACCTATTTGAGCTTTTGGGAGCTAAGATGGCAGAGTGAACTGAAAATGCTCTACCCCTCCCCATGTTGACCTTGAAAAACCCAGAGAATATTTCCCCAGGAAAAATCCTAGAATAGTGGGATCAGCCAAAGGGGTGAATAGTCTCTCAGCCTGTGAGGCTAGGAAAATCTCAAAGAGGGGTCCTTCTTGCTATGGCTGAGGGAGACCAGTGTAGGACTGGAGCTTTCCCAGACAGCGCCACTTCAGGGAACCAGGAAGAGATCTTGAGCCCCAGGGGGTGGAGCCTGTAATTGCCAACACCAGGACCCCAAGTGTGCCTCAGCATAGCAAGGGGAATGGAGAAGATGCTAGTACAGATGGGGTTCATCAATTGCTGGACCTGCCTGTGCTCTAGCTCAGGAGAGACCTCCTTCTGCCAGACCACCCCCTGTCCCACACCTCATGCAGCAAGCTTCAGGGTAACTCCAGGGAAACTCAGAGAGACTGCACATAGCCTCTACTTTGGCACACCTGTCAGCTCAGTGCCAGGTAAGCTGCAGCATTCTAGCTTCTAGCTGAAAGAACTAGAGACCACAATGCACAAAGCCTCAGATTGTAAGGACAGAGCCCCCTGTGCCCTGGAAGCACAGATCCACTTTGAAAGCTACGAAAAGGGTGATCATCATGAGCAAGAAGCAAACCAGAATGGAAACTTTTTTATGGGGACAAGGAGCAAAACATGAATACCAAAAAAAGGTCAGCATTGAGACTGCACACCAATCTGAAACTTCAGAAGGGAATACAAACTGGTCTCAAGCCCAAAGAGCATTCTTGGAAGAGCTCAAGAAGGATTTTAAAAGCCAAATTAGAGAAGTAGAAGAAAACCTGGCCAATGATATTAAAAATATGAAAAAGAAGAAATAACAGAAGAATTGAAAAGGAAAATTGGACAAATGGAAAAGTAAGCACAAAACCTAACTGGGAAAATTAGACAAATGGAAAAGGAAGTACAGAAACTGACTGGAGAAAATAACTCCTTAAAACGAAAAATTGGACAGATGCACAAGGACATGCAAATGTTAACTGAAGAAAACAATCTATTAAAAATTAGAATTGGGCAACTAGAAGTTAATGATGCTATAAGACATCAAGAATCAGTCAAATAGAATCTAAAGAATGAAAAAATAGAAGCAAATGTAAAATATCTCATTGGAAAAACAATTGACTTGGAAAATAGATCCAGGAGAAAAAAATCTAAGAATTATTGGTTTCTCAGAAAGCCATGGTGACAAAAAGCCTGGACAAATATCTTCCAAGGAATCATGAAGGAAAACTGTCCAGAGGTCCCAGATCCAGAGGTCATCAAAAGAATCCCTCCTGAAAGGGATCCCAAACTGAAAATACCAAGGAATATTGTTGCCAAATTCCAGAACTATCAAGTGAAGGAGAAAATACTGCAGGCAGCCAAAAAGAATCAATTCAAATACTGAGGAATGGCAGCAAGGATCTCACAGGACCTTGAAGCTTCTTTTGTAAGTTCTTTGAAGGCAGATTTTGCTGTGTTTTTGTTGTTGTTTGTTTGTTTTTAATTTCTCTCTGGGGTCTGCTCTAGTCCCTTGCATGTAGTTCTTAAATATTCTTTTTCAACTCTGCTAGGTGGCACAATGGAAAGAGTACCAGGCCTGAAACCAGGAAGATTCATCTTTCTGAGGTCAAATCCAGTCTCAGATAATTAGTAGTTGTGGTTTCTTGGACAAGTCATTTAAGTTTATTTTCCTCAGTTTCTTCATCTATCAAATGAGCTTGAGAAGGAAATGGCAAATTTTTCTGGTTATCTTTGCCAAGAAAACCCCAAATAAAGACACAAAGGTGGACATGACTGAAAAATGACAACAACAGGTCGATAGAGTCTTAGACCTGGTATCAGGGATGCCTGAGTTCAAATCTGATTTATTTCCCAATTTTGTGACCCTGGACAGGTAATTTAATCTCTGCTGGCTATTTCCCCAGGTGGAAAATGGGAATAATAACAGAGCCTATTTCACAGGGTTGTTCTGAGGATCAAATGAAATTTTGTAAAGCATATAGCACAATGCTTGGCACAAAATAAGTGCTTAATAAATATGTGTTCCCTTCCCCCTCCTCTCAATTTCCTACTCTTTTATTCATTCTATTGCTATTACCATGGCAAAGTTAAGCTTGTATGACAGACAAAAGGATCTGGATTGGAAATCAGAACACCCATTAACTCACTTTGTGACTGTAAGCTAGTAATTTAACATTAAATCTGGCCTCAGATACTTATTGGCTGTGTGATCCTGGGCAAGTCATTGAAATACTAACTGCCTAGGTTTTCTCATCTGTAAAATGGAGGTGTTAATAGTAACTACTTCACAAGGTAGTTGTGAAAATAAAATGAGATATCTGAAAAGCACTACATAAATGTTAGTTATTAATAACATCTCTGGGTTTCTTTTGTTTAAAAAATAAAGTAGGAAGGTTTGAATTAGATAATTTATAAAGTCATTTTCAGTTCTAAAATCATATGACAATAATCCAGGAGATACATCAGACATAACTCCCTAAGATCAGAAACTGGGCAAACCAATTTAATTTAACAAAGAGTTGTAAAGCACCTACTATGTGTCTGTGTCAGGTGCTATGCAGATGCAAAGACAAAAGCCAAACTGTCCTTGACCTCAAAGTATTTGCATTTTTTCCCTGGGAGGTGAGGAACAAAGGGTACAAGTATATTTCAATATAAAATATGCACAAATTAAGAAAAAACAATTTCCTGGAAACATATAAGGAAAGATCACTTGAAGGATATTGCACCTGAATTGTCTAGAAATAGCAAAGACCTTAAGAGGTAGAACTAGGAAGACAACATTTAAAGACTTGGAGAAGAACATCCTACAAAAATGGATGGAGATGGGCTTTGAATTGTCTATAGGAAAACACCAAGTAAGTTATTTTGCCCAGTTATTTTGCCCTCAGTACATGAGGAAGAGGAGTGTTAGATCAGTCAAGAAAAAAAAGTTGGAACCAGATTATGAAGAGTTTTAAATACACACACACACACACAAACACACACACACACACACACACACACACACACACACACACACACACACCAGGAGTTTATTCTCTATACTAAAGATAATAATCTCTATACTAGAGATAATGTCATCCAGGCTGGAAAATTTGGTTTCATCCTGAAATCTTCACTCTCAGCCCATACTTTCACTCTGTTCACAAATCTTGTTATTTTTTTATCCACAGCATTTCTCATCTGTGTTGTCTTCTCACATTCACTATTGTACCAATCTTCTAATTTGTCTCCTTGTCTAAAGTCTCCAATCCAAATCTTTATACAGTAGACAAACTGATTTTGTAAAGGTCAAAACCTGTCACAATGTGGTATATTTGACATAAACAGAGAAGTTATGGAAAGAGGTGGGTTTAAGGGAGAGTAACTTTTGACCATGATGAGTCTGAGTGGAATATCCAGGTGGAAATGTTCAGCGGGCAGTTAGTGGTGCAGAAATGGAGTTAGGAGAAAGATGAGAGCTTCATATGATCTAATGATCTGAAAATTGAGCTGAATGGAGCACATTAAGATATGTAGTGAGGAGGTATGAGCCAGAACCCTAGAACCCTAGTGCATACCCACACAACCAGGGCAATAAACCAGTACAAATATGAAGATACAGCAAAGGAAACTAGAAAAGAAGTGTGCTGTGATTAAGAGGAAAGCCAACCTTGAGTCAGGTCATGAAGTCACATTAATTTATCCTGAGTGGATAGAATATGTCAAAGGAGAATGAGTTTAACAGGGTCACACACTGAAGAGAGGTCAAGTTGGAGGAGGAATGATTTGGATTTGGCAATTAAGAGAGTTGACTAAAAAAGTAAAGCTGTGGAACATACAAGATAAGCAAGAATCAGAAAAAAAATAAAACTCAATCATCCAGCATTCATGAAAACAGAGAATATAAACTACTTGGGAATAGGCTCCATATTCAACAAAACTTCTGGGAAAAGATATGCCAATACACTCTGAATGAGTACTTGAATTTAATGCAAAAACTCACATTTTTTTTTAATGTAGGAAAATGGATAAAGGAATCTCACAGCCATGGTTCAATCAAGTCATTAATCACACAAAGAATAGAGATCACAAAAGATAAAGCATACATTTTGAATATCTGAAGTTGAAAAGCTTTTGCATGAACAAAATCAATGCAGCTGAGATAAGAAGGGAGACTGTCAATTGAGGGGGGAAACTGCATAAAGTACATTAGATTAAAGATATACTGGGACTTAACAGGAATATACATATAATACCATGAGCCTTTCCCTTTGAATCAAAACACCATTGATTTAGAGCTGGGAAGCACCTTTGAGGTAATCTAATTTAGGCCTTCCATTTGATAAATGAGGATACTGTGGACTAGAGAGGTTATATAATTTGTCCAGGGTCACATGAGTAATAAGTGGTGATGTTGCAATTTGAACCCATACAATCTGACTACAAATTCAAGGCTCTTTCCATTATACCACTTAATTCTTGCCCTTGATGGATATGAACAAACAGTTCTGAAAACAATAGCAAACTCAACATCTATATGAAAAAGAAACTAGCATATTTAAATTGCTGATAAGAAAAATGCAAATTAAACCAACTCTAAGATTTAACCTCATATGCAGCAATTTTTAAAAAGTTGACAAAGATGGAACTTGTCAATTTTGTATGGACTGAAGGAAGAGAGGCACACTAATGAACTTTTGGCAAAGTTGTCAACTATTCTGTAAAATAATTTGGAATAAAGATTAAAAAGTTACTAACATGTTAGAACCTTTGGATTTTGAGATCCATTGCTAGTCACGCATCCTAAAGAGGTCAAAATACTTAGACCAGTATTTTCTGTGGAACCAAGAACTGCAAAAAATATAAGTGACCATTGTTTAGTGAACAACTAAACAAATTGTAGTATGTGAATGTAATAGAATTTTACTATGCCACTAGTAATGATGAATATGAAAAATTAAGAGCAAGTTAAACAGAATTATATGAATTGATACTACGTCACAGATATAGCATCAGGAAAGCAATATACACAATGATTTAAGTAATGTAAACAGAAGGAATTATATGCATAAGTGATCCCATTCCACACTGTCTTCTTCAGCAGATTGTCGCCTCTATTATCTCTATTCTCTTAGTAATATTCAATCATGCCATATCTACTGGATACTTCCAAATAAATATATAAATGTTTTCCCCATCCTCAAAAAACCTTCACTTGATCCATTCATCCTGGATAGTTACCATCCTGGATCCCTCATCCCTTTTGTGGATCAATTCAGTAAGGAAACTGTCTACAATACACTTCCACTTCCTTTACTCTCACACTCTGTAATGTTTTGCAGTCTAACCCCTGACCTGTGATCTCTTGTCAGATTTAATGACCTCTTCTCATCCTTTTCCTTCTTTGAAGACTTTGACTTTGTCAGTCCCCTTTTCTCTTTGAAATCTTTTTTATTTTTTATTTTTTCTTTGATATCTTTTTCTTACTAGGTTTTCATGACACTGCTCTCTCCTGGTTCTCTTTCTGGCTAGCAACAACTTCTGTTGGAGTTTCATCAACTCATACCTGTTCATTTGGGGTCTCTCAAGGTTTTATCCTAGGCCTTTTCCTCTTCTCCCACTAGACTGTTTTACACACTTATTGTACCATTTCCCATTTCAATTACCACTTCTATACACACGATTCTCAGATCTATGTGTTCAAATGTAATTACTCTCCTGACTGCTAGTCTCATATATCTAATTACCTGTTAGCTACCTGGAACTCAATATTGCCTAGACATCTTAAACTCAACATGCCCCAAACTGAACTCAAAATCTTTCCACAAAAACCCTCCTCTATTCTTAACTTTCTTATCACTCTCTAAGGCAATAGTGTCAAACTTAAATAGTAACAGGGACTATTTAACTATACATGAGGACTCTGGGAACTTATTGACTTAGAAAACCACATATGAACATTTTCCATGTCCTCATATTTTTATTTATTTTGTTATTTTTCCCAATTACACATTAATCTAAATAGTTGAGAGTATTGTATGTGGTGTTTGGCACCTCTCATCTAAGGTAACCCCATTCTCCTAATTACTCAGGCTCATAACCTAGTTATCTTCCTTGACTCCTCACCTTCTCACTCTTCCTATCTGCAATCAATTGTTAAGTCCTGTCAGTTCTACCTCTATAATATCTTTTACATGTGTCCCCTTCTCTACTCTGACATTGCCATTACCTTGCTGCACTTATGACTTCATGCTCAGACTAATGTAATAATTTACTGGTTGGTCTCCTTGCCTCAAGCCTCTCCCCACCCCAATCCCTCCTTCACTCATCTGTCAAATTAATCTTCCTAAAGTCCAAGTCAAACCATGTCACCGCCCCATTCAATAAATACCAGTAACTCAATATTGCCTACAGAATCAAATATTAAACTCTGTACTTTTTAAGATCCTTCATAACCTGGTTCATTCCAACATTTTTAGCATTCCCCAACACTTCACTCTATGCACTGAGAGATTCAGTGACACTGACCTCCTGCTATTCCTCATACACTAGAATACATCTCTGGACTTTGAGCATTTTCATGGGCTGTTTCCTGAATTCCTTAAAGTCTCAGTTAAAGACCCTTTTTTTCAAGAATCTTTCCCAGTCCCTCTTAATGTGTTCTGAGTCTACCTGTAGGTAATCCTTTATACATCTTTTTTGTATATAGTGATTTACATGTTATAAAGGTCCTTGAGAATGGGGATTATTCTTTGCCTTTTCTTCAGAGCTGAATGCAGTACATGGTACACAGTAAGTGCTTAATGAATGCTTATTGCGTGATTGAAAAGTTTGAAAGAGGCTGTTTTGTAGTTACACCCAAACCCATCAGTCAAACCAACAGAAAACAAAATAGATACCTTAAACAGGCCAATCTCAGAAAACAGAACTAGCTATAAGTAAACTACAGAAAGAGAGGGGAACAAAATTCCTGGTGTTGAGGGACTCACAAGAGAATTTTATCAAAATTTTAAAGTTCAATTCATACAGAAAGTCACAAATTATTCTTAAAAGTGAAAAAAAGCATTCCTCCTGATTCCTTTAATGAGATATGTATAGCCCTAATATTTAAACCATGGAAGGATACAGCACAGAAAGAGAATCGCAGAACAATTTTATTGAAGAATATGAATTCAAAAATTTTTAAATCCTCACAGACTATATTCAACTAAGAAATATTTCATCATGACATTGGATCTATACCAGGTATGGAAAGATGTTCAATATTAAGAAAGCAATCAATATAATGAATCATTAAAAACAAAACGTTCCAGACTTCATGATTATCTTAATAGATGCAGACCCACACACAAAAAAAGATATTGCAAAGTGCAATACATTAACCATTTATGCCAAAACCTTACGAAGCATAGCCATGGAGGTACTTTTTGCTTTATACCAATCTATCTATCTATCATCTATCTATCTCCTTACCTACAGTTTTGTGTAAGTATGTAAATGTAAATACATGAACCACAAGCAAGTTCTCAAAAGAAAAATAAAAAACCATTAATAATTTATTAACTCAACAGACTACTAACATATGTTAGAATCCATTAATTCTAGCATTTTCTTGACTGAGCTTTCATAGTCTGTTTTGAGTGCAGCTACATCCAAGGCAAATAAATGCAAACTTAGGGCAGTATCCTTTTGAGAACTTAATTTTGACTTTGTCTTTGCAAGGTGCAGGGTTGAGAAAGAGTTACCTTCTTCATCTTTGCATTGGAAGGAATGAGTTAAATACTAAACCGCTGGGCTTCTTGACAGGCTGTCTTTCTTACCAGGTTATAAGAGCAACAAATTCTTTCCGTTACTTAGTCTAAACTTAGTTCAAACTCTAGATTGGCAGAGATAACCAAAAATGGGAATGGTTAATGTTGGACAGGTTGTGGGAAGATATGTATGCTAAAACATTGTTGGTAGAGTTGTGAATCATTGTACTCATTTTAGAAATCAATTTGGAATTATGCAAATAAAGTGCCCCAAATGCCCCTTCCCCTTTTGTTCCAAAGTCCTTAAATGTCAAAGGAAACATTGACAAGAAAGAAGTCTCTCTATACATGCAAAATATTTACATAAGTACTTTTTTTAGTGATAACAATGAATTAGAAATAAAGTAGATACTCATTGATTGGAGAGTGGCCAAGCAAATTATGATATGTGAATATCATGAGACAGTACGGTGCTGTAAGTCATGATGAATGTGATAATTACAGAAAAGCATGGAAATATCTATATGAACAGATGCAGAGACATAAGCAGGGCCAAGAAAAACATTATATACGATGACTAATATTCCAAAAAGATAAAAATGAACATTTCAAAATTTATAAGTAGCAAACATAGCTTGAAACAATAGATGTGAAAAGACATTCCTACTTCTCCTTTTTGCAGAGGGAGGAGATCCACCAACATCATACAAAGGATGTATTTTTAGACTTTTTCAATGTATTGATCAGTTTTACAGATTTTTCCCTATTCATTTTGTGTAAGTTTTTTAAAATAATAGTTATATAGGATAGCCCTTTGGGAAAGGGAGGGAATGGAAAACTAGAGGGAATAATGATGATATAAAAAAGATATGAATAAAAATATATTTAGAACAAAAAAAGTATCTAATATCCCTTTTCAACTGGTGTTTTGTTTGTTTGTGTATCTACCTCTGCGCTAGAGGATAAGATAGTGACTGTCATTATTGTTGTGTTCATCTTTCATTGCTGAACAATTTTTAGAGAAATGATGACATAACTTGTACTTGACTTTGCTTTGAATGAGGGAGAGTTATACAAGGTCATCAGCCTCATTTCTCCTCCTGAGCCATCTGAATCCAGTGACCAGATATTCATCAGGATGACTGTAGATGGCCCAGGATGCAATGGGAGATCTTGGCCCCTTTAGGCCAAGGTCTTTTCAGGTACACACTTAAGGTGAGATAAGGCCCATTCAGTGAATTGGCTTGTTTAAGTAGTCAGGGGATGTCTCCTTTACTGAGGCAAAGAAAATAACAGCATCAGGCTGGGAAGGAAACAGCAACAGTTACTACTGATAATCACTCTTAAGCCAGGAGGGTCTGGAAAACAGCCCTTAAGTGGAGTTTGGGCAGGGGCCTAGTATTGTCCAATCTATGAGCTTCAGAGTACAGTAAGGTTTAAGGTTTTGGGAAAGGAAAAGAAAGGAAGGGAAGGGAAGGGGAGGGAAGGGGAGAGGAGGGGAGGGGAGGGGAAGGTAGGGGAGGGGAGGGGAGGGAAGAGAAGGGAAGGGGAGGGGAGGGGAGGGGAGGGAAGAAATCTAGCCAGTAAACTCTAAGTTAACTGGGAATCCTTTGGCCCAAATTTATAGTCCTTTGGGGAGGTGAAGGAAGGGGGAGGGGGATACAGACAGGAGAGGAGGAGCTGAGTTACCCAGGTAGCTGGTTCCCCATTCAGGCAGCTGTGTCTACTTCTGGATTGATGTGTTTGTCCTTCATTGCTGAAGAAGACCATGACATCAGAGAAATGATGACATGACTTGAACTTGACTTTGTTTTGAATAAGAGAGGGCTGTGCAAGGTCACCAGTCTCACTTCTCCTCCTTAGCCATCTAAATCCAGTGATCAGATACTCATCAGGATGAGTGGAGATGGCCCATGATGGACCCCTTTATGCCAAGGTCCATTCAGGTACTCACTTAGGGTAAGGTAATACCCATTCTGTGAATAGGCCTGCTTAAGAAGTAGTCAGGGGATGTCCCCTTTAAGGAGGCAAAGAAAATAATTACATCAGGCTGGGTGGGAAAGAGTAAGCTTTAAGGCTTTGGGAAAGGAAAGTAAGGGAAGGAAAGGGAAGGGAAGGGAGGAGAGGGGATGGAGAGGAGGGAAGGGGATAGGAGGGGAGGGGAAGGGAGGGAGAAATCTAGACAGTAAACCCTGAAATTATGTTGGCATAAGGAAACTCCCAAATAAGGGAAACATTTCTACTAACGGAATTTGTACCATCATTGTAACATTGTCTACAGGAGTTGTCTAGAGTACTGAGAGTTAAATAGTTTATGGAAGGACACACAATTAGCATATATAAGAGCTGAGACTTGAACCCTCATCTTCCTGGGTTTGATTTCATTTCTTTATCCATTATACACTCTGACACCTTGACAGAGTCATATAATCAAATAATAATGAAATATTCAAATAATTCAAAAATCAAATGGGAATCTTTTTTCAATCTTTTATTCTTGAAAGGCCAAGTATGCTTTGACTTGGAGGAATAAGTGAAGGATAGCAATACTCCATGTCATTTTTATGGATGACTAACAGAAACTGAGGGATTGTACTGGACTGGTAAATTATTCAAGGATAGGGAGCACTGAGGAAACCTGATTCTAGATCAGGTTAATTAAGTTCTCATATTGTAGGATGGCCTCTGCATTATTTTTTTTTTTGAGGCAGTTAGAGTTAAATGACTTCCTCAGGGTCCCACAGCAAGTGTCAAGTGTCTGGTCTGAGGTCAGATTTGAACTCAGACCAGGGCCAGTGCTCTATCCACTGTACCACCTAGCTGTCCCTCATTAAAATGATTTTTAAACTGAAATAGCCAGTATTTATAAAGATGTCTAACGTATCTCCTAGACCAAGAGAGATGGGGGCACCACAACCCTCCTGGGCACTCAGACTGGCAACCTTGGTGTCATCTTTGACTTCTCATTGGCACTCACTTCACATACCCAATCTATTGATTAATCTTGTCATTTTGCCACATTTGGGGAGTACATATTCATTACTTGCACTGATACCACTGTGCTGTTGTTCTCCATAACTTTCTCAAAATATTGGTCTGATCACACCACCCTCTTACTCAATAAACTTTTGTGTCCCTTTATTTCCTCTAGGCTCAAATAAAAAAATCCTCAGTTTATGCCCTGCCCCCATCTCCTCCTACCTCTCCAGCCTTCTTACAAGTTAACTCCATACGTATCCAGCCATACTGATGTTCTTGCTTTTCCTCACAAACATCACTCTACCTCCAGATTGTAACTTTTCACTATCTATCCTTCATTTCTAGAATGCTCCCCCTCCTCACACCTTCCCCCTTGTTTTCATCAAGACCCAGCTCAACATTTGCCTTCATTAGGAAGTCTCTCTCATTCCTCTCCCTCCTCTCCTAACCCCATTGTTGTGAGCTCCTTGAAGGCAGGGACTGTATTTTTTCTTTTCTGCTGTAACCAGTGCTCTGCACAGTACTTTACATGTAGTAAGCACTTAATAAATGCTGCTTGTTGACTGACTGTCAGTCATTCAAATGAACACTTATTAGGCACTTTTATTGAGAATAAAAAATAAGAATGTAACTGAAAAAAGTTCTAAAGCAAATAGGAAAACTAAAGAGTATGAATTTAAAGACAATTATCTGGACAACTAGGGCATCTTCACGGTGTTACACATGCATCTCATTACCACATGGCAATATAGTCTATCAGCAAAGTATTTTCCTTATAATAATCTCTTCTTGAGACAGAAATTTCTTAATGATCTAGTAAATAACTGAACACATCCTTCTGCATTGTAGCCAAAACATGATAGATATCCCATTCTGTAATAATGATAAGCTAAAGACAGGCAAAATAATAATAATTGATAACAATTATTGACAATTTTCATTACTTCAAACAATAAAAAATAAGGCAAACAATAAAGTCCAAGTACAAATAATATTCTTCAGTTTTAATCTAGTTTAGAGATGAAAATGTTCATACAATAAAGTACAGCTAGGTACAAATATTCTTGGCATCTCGTCACTACTGAGGGACTATATTGTAGACAAGGTGGAAAAGAACCTAGGCTTAGGTACCAGGGAGGCTGAGTTTGAATCTTCACTTATTTACTAGTTGTTTGGTTATGACTCCTCATCAACAAGATGAGATCAGACTGATTTCCTTTTCTAGTATTAGGTCCTTAAATCCCATGTGTCTATATGAAATATCCTTTGACATACTGCCAATTGTATCATTTTAATGTGTATGAATGGGGCTGGTCTATTATCAATAACCTTATCTTCATTTGTCTGTTTAAGGCAAGGAATCAGGTCAATAAGAATATACTGAGTGCCTACTATATGCTAAGTACCTGACTCGACATGAAAGGTGAGAGAGGCATACCTGATTATCTTGGGCTATAGAGATACAGATTCCTAGAGCATTTGGGCAGGTTGAAATTAAGGGAGAAAAAGGAAAGCAGAAAAGATGATTCATGTCCTCAGGGAGCATATAATCTTATTATCATTAGCTTTAATGGCACAGCATTTAACTATTCCCATGCCATCGAAGAACTACAGGTCATAGCGGCAGACTTGGAGACTCTTCTGCCTGCAGTGAATGAAAAGATATACTTTCTCTTGCAGGACCAATTCCATTGTCCTAATAAAGGTATGTTTGTAGTCATATTTTCCCAGCTTTCCTTAAAACATGTTTTCCCCTCTCCTGTTTACAGAAGCCTGAAAGCGGAATCACTTTTCTAGCTTCACTGTCTCTGCACTTTCCCCTTTGCTACTTACTCAGTTTCTAATTTCTCTGTTGTTTGTGAGTGCTGGGCTCTTGTTGGTCATTGATTTTTTTCCCTCTTTCTCTTAGAAAAAAAGAACTGCAAGAAACTACATTTCAAAAAAAGAAAAAAGAAGAAGAGAAGCCACATACATTACATGGATTTTATAAATTTGTCCCTCCTCCATTCCCCCCGCTTTCAATCAAAAGCTTTGGGCAATCTCCATTAGGTTTTCTTCATTAAACCTCAATATAGTTTTCAAAGAACACACGTGCCTGAGCAAAGTCTTAGCTGAACTTGTCATCATCAACCTCAGAAGCTGGACACCATCTGGGGAAAATTATTAGGGAAAGGGTCAAAAGATATTTCTTATATTATCGTATTCTCAAAGTCTAATATCCCTATATTCTCTTCCACGAGGGACTCATGTGATATGGTAGAAAGAACGCTGCATTTTCTGTCCGAACAATTTAATTTGATTTTTGGATCTGCCATTTACTAGCTTAACTCCTGAGACTCAGTTTTCTCATTTTTCTGATGAAAATAATTATTATCATTAGTGATAAGAATATTTATACCACCTACCTCACATGGCTATAATAAGGAGATATATATATATATATATATATATACATATATATATGCATGTACATATGTGCACACACATATATACATATACATAATTTAACAATGTAAGTGTTATCCATAATTATTATTCCCTGGATTGTAAAGAGTGTCCATTTGTTCCCATCCATTATATGCTCAAAATTCTTTGAGTCTTAGGTTGGATCAATTGTACAAACTAAATGGGAAAATAGCCTTGATTCCAGATGTCTGGGCTGAGTTCTTAGGACCAGAACTTTTCAGTATTGAATGAATACATTAAAATGGTTCAAATAATAGGTAGAGTGGAACAACTATATTTATATCATATTTGATATAAACTTACTTTCTTTGTCTATTAAGCGGGGACGATTACATTTATACTACTTAATGAAGTCATGGTCATGAGGAAAGTAACTTATAAACCAAAAAAAACTATATCAATGTGGAATTTGAAGAGCGCCAAGGCCGTAGGTTTTGTACAGGGTGTATGGGAAATGAGAAGACTGAAAATTACAGATCTATCATTTACTAGCTCTGTGACCTTGAGCAAAAGAAATGACCCCTCTGGACCTCAGTTTATTCATTTGCAAAATGAGGAGATTGGAATAACCTTTAAATTTTTTCCAGTTTTAATATTCTCTCACTTACAGTAAGCTACCTTCCTCTGCCCTCTTCCTTGGTCTGACCACATCTGAAGCACCAAGTCACATACGATACTTTTGGAAGAATATGGATAGGAAGGAGAGCAGATATAGGGGGTAAATCTGAAGGGCAAAGGGCTCAAGCCTCTGTGATATGATAATGAGATAAAGAAATTGGAAATCTGTAGCCTGGAAAAGAGGAAACCAAAGGAAGGCATCATGGTAATCTTCAAGTAGTTGGAGAGAGAAATCATACAAAACAGGCAGGAGATTCAATATGCTTGAGCCCAAAAGACAGAACAATGGTTAAAAGTTTCAGAGGCTGTTGACTTATGTTTGGTGTAAGAGAAACTTCCTAAAAATTATAGTTATACCAAAATGAAACAGGCTGCTTCGATAGGTAATCACTTTCTCTTTATTTATTATTCAGCCACATTTGACTCCTTGTGACACCATTTGAGATTTTCCTGAGAATGATATTGTAATGGTTTGCCATTTTCTTCTCCAGCTCACTTTACAAATGAGGAAACTGAGACAAAGAAGGTTAAGTGACTTGCCTAGGATCACACAGCTAGTAAGTGTCTGAGGCCAGCTTTGAACTCAGGATGACTCATCTTCCTGATTCCAGACCCAGCACTCTATCCACTGCACCACCTAGTTCTTTCTGGACAATCCTCAAGAAAACACTAGAGGATGACTTCTCAGGCATATCGTGATGAGAATTCTTTTTAACCTGTGGAATGTACTAGAAACCTATCCTTTCTAACTGTGAATACATCGTAACTCCAAACTAGATTGTACATACTTAAAAGTAAGAACCACATCTTCTGCTTTCTGGAGAATATATATTACATTAAGCATGGAACCATAGACTCTCAAAATAAAAGGAATTCCAGAAATCATACAGTTCAGATTGCACCCAAACAGGGAATCTTTCTACAACACCCCTGAGGTATAGTCATGTAGAATCTTAATGGAAACCTCAGTGAGAACCCAGTCTTCCCTTAGGAAGCCCATTTTATTGAGGACAGAGGAGGAATTTGTAATGATGAGGAGGAATTTGTAATGATGTCATATATCAAACAGAATTCTCCTCATCTTCATCATCCACTTTTTAAATCAAATTCCAAGACCAAAGAGAGCAAAGCAGACCCCTCTTTTACTTATGTGCCCTTTAATTACTTTAAGATAACTAGCGTATAAGATAGGAACTTAATGAATGATTGCCGGACAAATGTGCTAAAGAAGACAGTATTTAGTATAGTCAGCGCTCAATGAATGCATGGATACATGTAGGTAAGTGAAATGGACACGCCTCAGAAGTGCAGATTGTCTCCTTTCTTTTCTTTGCATCACCAGTGCTCAGTACATCACAAGTAATTGATATGCAATAAATGAATTGAGTGAATAAATGAACAACTAAGTAGAATTTATCTAGAGTGTTAATATGCTTATAGAAAAACTAAAGAGAAATGATATCATCCTGGTTATATGTTGGACTAACTGAATTTGTGTTGTCTTCCACCTCCTGTGCACTGAGCGCTGAACAGCTGATATTATGGGCTCCCTGGCTGCCTGTAACCAACCTCCTGGAAAAAAAGAAAATCTTTAGTCTTGCTAAAATGCCACCATTCTCCAGCAGGTGGCTCTTCAAGCTCATCCGTTTTCTGCACTGCTGTTAAAGAGATGTAAATGATCATAAGTGCTTTCCCTAAGTCCACCAAGTTTACTAGTTACAAAGATCATTTACACCTGGGTGAAAGGGCACACAATTACGTTTTCAGAATCCTGAGTCCACAACATGAAGCTTGAACAAAATTATTATTATTTTTTTTTTCCCAGAGAACTTCATTTCCAGAAAGGTTGCTCCTAGGACCTCAACTTATTAAAATTTACCTGTTTCCCTTAGTGGAAATTAAGTTAAAAAAAAGGAAAGATTTCATTTCCATGCATATTAGCACCTGTGGAATAGAAGGTGTTGATTAACAGATATGATGATTCTTCCTTAAGGGAAATGTCTGCATTTGAAATAAAAACAAATAATTAGTTAGAGCTCATTGTTTTGAGGCAAGAGAACTGGTCAGGACATAAGAACAATTTGTCTTATTCAAGGGCATGGAATCAGTGCCAAGAAGCAGCACAGGGTAATAATGGAAATTCAGATTTTGGAGAGAGGCTTAAGATTTGTAAAATGCTTTCCTCACAATAGACCTGTGTAGTAGCTCTGGAAGCATTGTAATGAGGTAAGTGGGGTCAGGAAAGCCTGAGTTCAAACCTGCTCTCAGATACTTGCTAGCTGTGGGACCTGTGTGCAAGTTTGTCTGTTTCCTCAACTGTAAAGTGAGAATAATGATAGCACTTAGCTCCCAGGATTACTGTGAGGATCAAAGGATGTCGTAATGATAAGGCACTTAACACAGTGCCTAGTACATAGTAAGTATTATATAAATGTTGTCTATGTCTGTGCCCCGTTTGAAGATAATAAAACTGAGACCTTAAGAAATTAAGGAACTAGTATATACTTCAACTCCTAAGTAGTTTTAAAAATCTGAAGTAGAATTCAAATCAAGATCTCCTTACTCCAAGCCAGTGTCAGTCTAGTTTACACCCTCTCTTGATCCACATTTTTCAAATGAAGAAAAAAATGAACTGTCCCTAAGGGTAAAGCAGGACTCAGAGCTCTAGGGATTCCCTGGTTTGTTTCGAATATTTACTAAACACCTGTTGTTTGCACAGCTCTATTCTAGGCAATTGAGATGTAAGGCTTAGAGACAATATGGATTTCTTTGCCCTTATAGGATTTATAATTTGATGGTGGATGTAAGGGATGGCATGCATATGTCATATTCTCTTTAGGAAATTCATTTCCCCAAGGACTGCATTAGTTCAACAGCCTTCAGCTCACCCAAGTTTGGAAGAGGAACTAGAATATTGTGAGATAGGATGTGGACCAGTTGCGGGGCTAGAGCAACAGGGTGAGGTGGGAGTGAGGAAGGAGTAAGAACAATGCTGTGAACCTAGCCCAGAGGTCCAATTTATCTGGTTGCTATATAAAGAAACAAAACAAAACAAAATAAAATAAAATGTCACCTGTCACCCCAGTCACCACCATCACAGATCAGCAACGGATAAAGTGCAAGATATGAAACAATGCACTTGGTATGCGTGCATGTGTGTGTGTGTTTGTGTGTATGTTTTTTCACTATAGATAACGTCCTAATACCCTTCCCTCATTTTCCTGATCAGAAAACTAATGTCCTGAGAAGTTGACTTGCCTAAGGTCATACAGCTAAGAAACAGAGACAAAGAAAAAAGAGGAAAACAAATGTCCCATGTGGGGGAACGGAAGCTGGGAGTAGTTTGATTTGTCTGGAGTTTATGTTCTACATAGAGGAATAATATAAGTCTAGAAAGGTAGTATGGTGACAGATGACCTAAGATGGGGATGCCACACCAAAGAACTTCAAACTTTTATTTCCTGTGTCATAGGGAGCCTCTGCTGATTTCTAATCACAGAGGTGACATGATCAGCTTTCTGAATGAGGACACTCTTTATGGTTGATAGCTTGAAAAAAATGTTTTAAAAAAGGCAGCATGGTTAGTATGCTAGAATTGGAGGAATTTGGGATATTGAACATCTCCTCAAATATTCACTATTTCTGTGGGTGTGCATGACCCAGTCTTTATTTTTTAGGGTCTCAGTTTTCTCAACAGTAAAATAGAGATAATAATGTTCAAACTGCCTATCTCACAGGGTTGTTACAAAGAAAGTGATTTTTCAACCGAAAAGTTTCTTTCATTGTAATAGTCTTGCTTAGTCTATCAAGGCTGCCTTTATCCTTATTGTAGTCAAATTTTACTTTCTTGGTGCTTATTGGAATCAAGAAGACTCAGTCATCTTCAGTTCTAGCATTCCATTGGGTATTACTCTGCTTTTGGGTGGGAAAAAGGAGTACAGTCTTTTACTAAGGTTCTGCCTTTTATGTTACCCCAACATATTCTCTGGACAGCTAGGTGGCACAGTGGGTAGAACAGAGGGTGTGCAATCAGGAGGGCCTGAGTTCAAATCCAGTCTCAGACAATTGCTAACTATGTGACCCTGGGCAAGTCAAATAGCTCTCTGTTTGCCTTAGTTTCCTCAACTGTAAATTGAGTTAGGAAACTACTTCAGTATCTTTGCCAAGAAAACCCTGAATAGTTCACAAATAGTTGGACACAACTCAGCAACAATAACACACTCTTTAATGATGTCAAACTTACAACTTCCCTAGTCTAGACTTTGGGAAATTCTTTTCAGTTTCATAGTGTTAGTAATTCCCATGGCCTGAAGCCTGGAACAAGTCAGTGCTCAGTAGGTTCATGAGCTTTAGAGCTAGAAGTAATCTTAGAGATCAATCTAGCCCAAACTTCTTATCTTAAAGAGGAGCTAGTTGAGCCATGAAGAGACCCAGGTCATGAGAACGGAACTGACATTTGGAGCCCGATCTTCTCAAAATCCTGAACTCTTTTCAATCTACTGTGCTTCTTTCTAGACCAAACATTATTACAAACATTTTAACTAACTTGGAAAAAAAGCAAAGAGAGCAAAACCTTTGGGAGGGGGTCAGTCAGGAAGGATGGATGTGCATTGGTCAGAATGGACAAGTGCACATTCACAGTGTGGGAAGCTTATCCCTACCATTAAAAAATATTCTGAATTCTTGAAGGTTATAATAACCTTTATTCTGCAATAAATCTTTCAGTAACTTATTGGTAAGGTGTCCAGACAGCTCCTTTGGAAATAAGACATACAGTTCTGAGCATGAAAACCCAATTCTTGCCAATTATTTTTGATAATAATTAAGCAGCCATGATCATGGCTTATAGTGTATCTTAGGGATTAGTGACTGGCTGGCAGATTTGATCCTCAATTAACCCCAGCTGGTCATTAAATCCTAAGGAAACACCTCGAGTCAAGGTTATTCCGTAATGATAAGCAAAATTTTCCCCAAACCAAGGATAAAAAAAGGAACTTTACTGTTTTTTTTAACCTCTCTTAGAAGGTTGAATGTGTATGTGCCAGCTATACTGTCCATATTGAACAGCAATGAAAAATCAGAGCATCTTAAAAAAAATCTGTCTCAGAAGTCATCTAGTCTATCTCTTCACATACAGCAAGTAAGCGTTGCATCCACAACATTCCTCCCTTGTGGCTCACTCATTTCTGAGGAAGTCCATTCTCCTTTTGGACAACTCTGATAATTGGACAAGTCTTGCTTGTACCAAATTAGCACCAGGGAAAGGGTATGCTTTAGTGCTATGCTGTGCTTTTGCCACCTCTCACTTTGACCTTGGAATGTGATTCTGGGGCTAGTTGGAAACAAGAAAATCTGAAGTCTTGGAAGATCTGAATTCAGATCTCTTGCTCATGGTTTTTGGTCTCCAGTAGCCAGTTCTGACTTGGGGTTCTCAATCTGGGTTTTATATTTTTTAAAAAAACACATTTTAACATAATCAGTTTCCTTTATAGTCATGTGTGTTTTAATTTTATGGATTTAGAAACATTATCCTGAGAAGCGGCATACAGGTTTCAACAGACTGCCAAAAGGGTCCTTGTCACACAAAAAAAGGTTAAGAACCTTTGCTGTAGCTCTTGACCCAGCTTTCATCTCACAAGAAGCTCCCAGGTAGCATCCCTTAATTGCTAGTGTTTTATTTTTCTAAATAGAAATATTTTGTCCCTGAAAAGCAATAGATACATATGAAAGATTATTATCATTATCATCATTAGCAGCAGATATCTTAGCAAGTGTCCGCTGCTTCTCTTTAAGACTAGTTTAAATAAGAATGCTGGAACCTCTGACTGCCAGGGTACTGAGCTGCCAATACTGACATGTCCTAGAAAATAGGGAAAGGTTCAGAACATCCAGTATTATTAAAACCATAGATATTACAGAACCTTAGAACACAGAGTTATTGTTCAGCCCTTTGGTGTTCTCTGTGCCTACGACTTCAGGCAGCTGACAGCATGACCAGAGACATAATATTTCCCCAGGAACACACACAATTGAGGGAAAAACCCAAGGAAAGTCACTGAACAAACAGAAATACTAGAACTCTATGGCTTTGTTATAGAGAATTCTTACATATTTCTCCTGCTTTCTTTTCTTTTGACATACACAACTCTTGTGCTGAAAGGTAATGAGACAGCTTGAGAACCAACCGAGGGGCACATGCTCTCCCTGGGTTACCATACTGCCTATGGGCAGCCTCAGTAGATGAGAAGCTGTTGCCCTTGTTAGGGATGTTGGTAATACCTGCCATCTTTTCACATTAACATTTCCTTTCCTTGCCTTCTTAATTCTGATAACACTGAGACCCAGGGGTACGTACTTAACAGTCACTACTTTAAATGTCAAAGCTAATTGTGGTGGTTTGGGGTTTACTGTGCCAGTGATGAGGGACCAGATATCACTCAATACAATCTCAGTGCAAGCCCTACACTTGCCATTCCTAAAAGAAATGATGGGGAAGGAAGGAAGGGCTGTGAGTGTGACAAAGATGTTAACCAGCTGGGAACTAAGCTTGTGATGTTAAAGGATAGATTTAGGACTGGAAGGGACATTAAAGGTCTTTGAGTTCAAGTCTCTACATTTTACGGATGAGGAGACTGAGGTTCAGAGAGAAGATGAGATTTCTCCAATGGCACATTTCTATGCTGCTGTTGATGCCAGTATTTGAAACTAGGTCCTGTAACTACAGATCTGAAAATTTTCTGAAAATTTTCTTCCACTATCTACCTAAATTAGGGAAATAAGATTTAAGAAAAAATCAGCCTTGATTTACAATGCCCATCCCAAGCTTAAATCTTAGGCTGAGAAAAATCACATTTACTTTCAAAAACAAACTCCAACTTTGAAATTCTAAAGGAGTTAATTCCATTCCATAACCTATGATAGAATTTCCTATTAGATTGTAAGCCCCATGAAGGTAGGCACTATGTTTGATCTAAATAGTACATCTCCCTTCAGTATTAAAATACTGCTCCATACTTAATATATGCTTAATAAATATCTATTGAATATATGAATGCATATTAAAAAGGGGTTTTTCATTATTATTAAAAATCAAATTATGTACATTCCAGTCACTCTTAGAATTAGTGTTATAATCAGAAACAATCGTAAGACCATCTAATTCAATCTCCTCATTTTATTGATAAGGAAATGTTATGGGCAACTAGATGGCAGAGTGCTTAGAGTGCCAGGCCTGAAGTCAGGAAGACACATCTTTTGAGTTCAAATCTGGCCTCAGACACTTCCTAGCTGTGTGACCCTGGCCAAGTCACTTGATCTTGTTTCATTCATCATAGAGAAAGAAATTATTTTGCCATTTAAAACCCCAAATGGAGTCACAAAGAGTCGGACACAACTTAAATGAGTGAATACACAACAAGGGCCCATGAATTACAAGCAGTAGAGGCAGTACTCAAACTCAGGGTCTCTGATTCCAAACCCATTACTTTCCCACTGTAATATATCCTCTTCTTCCTTTAAAAGATGATGACTACAGATGCCTTCTTGGCAAAGTGTGTCACTTATTCATGATGGTCCTTCATAATAGCAACAGCGCCACAATTCAGCCATCAAATAAAAGGGATCACAAACTCAAGGAACACTTTCCTTACTCATCAGATGAGAAATGTTGAAGTTTTGCAGCTCAGCGCTCACATGTTCGTGCTTACCTCCTCTTAACTAAGCTAGTGGGTTCCTGTCATCCCTGGTACTCAGGGGGCTCTGTAGACTTGGGTTAATTAAACCTCACCAGTACCTCCATGAGGCTGGCATATGTTAGAGCCATCTGGGAAGCCAACAAACTCTGAAGTAATGAAGGAGTGATATGATTAGTTCAAGTAAATCAGAGGTAGAGCAGGCAACCAAACCCAGGAGTCCTGCTTTCTGCTTTCTTCTATTTTCCTCCATTTGATATAGGCTCTTTTGGGGGCAACTTTCTTTCCTGATGAGAGATTTAAATTCTAACAATTGAAAATTGAATGCAGTTAGAATGTAGTTAGATGTAGTACTGTACAAAGGCATGATTTTGTATTTCACATTCCTTTAACCTCAAACTCTAAGTAACCTTGTATATGTAACAGTGCGATAGTGGTTAGAACAACAATCCTAGAATCAGAAAGACTTGTATTCTAATCTATCCTCAAACACCTGTTGGACTTTTGATCTAGGGCAAGTTTCTTAACCTCAGTCTGATTCAGTTTTCTTAACTATAAAATGGAGATAATAATGGCACCTACTTCCCAGGGATTTATGACCTGCTTAGTATAATACCTCACACATAGTAAGCACCTAGATGCTTATTTCCTTCTTTTTTTTTCTGTATGCAAATAGAAAGTACCCAATTGAGGTGGGCTTTTTCCTAAATCATTTACTGATGATAAAAATATTATTAGTACATAATATTACATTCATTGATCATTTAAGACTTTTTTTGGTAGACACATAACAAGTATCATTAATAGGCACACAGATAGTAAGTGTCTGAGACAGAATTCACAGGATAGGGTTATAGATCAAGAGCTAGTAGCAACCTTAGAGGTCAGATGTCCCAACTCCCTCATAATACAGATGAAGAAATGGACCCAGAGAAAATAAGTGACTTTCTCAAGAGAAAGTACACATAAGGAGTAAGAGGCAGAGCTGGGAACACAACTTAAGTCCCATGTCTCCACTGCACCACAGAAATATTATTAACTCCAAGTTTAGCACAAGCTCAGTGATCATAGAAAAATAATTGAAACTTTCTGAGCCTCTGATTTATTATGGAGATATTGACACTACTTTCCTCACTCAGGTTTAAATGAGATAATGAAGGAAAAGTGTTTTTCAGACCTTAGAGTACTATGCAGTGGATAGAGCATTGGGGCTGGAATCAGGAAGACATCTTTATGAATTTGAATCTGGCCTCAGATATTTCCTAGGTGTGTGACTCTGGGCAAGTCACTTAACCTTTTTTGTGTCAGTTTCCTCATCTGTAAAAGGGACTGGAGAAAGCAACGGCAAACCACTCCAGGATCTTTAACAAGAAAAACCCAACTGGTGTCATGAAGATTTGGACATGACTAACCAACAACACTCCCATTACTTTTGATGGGGAAAAGAAGAAATAAGAAAAGGATGGGATTGATGCTTGGTGATATGGAGTGATGAAAACAGATGATACTTTCTGTATGATTAGTTCCCTATCTTAGTCCCTGCAGAAGCTATTCCAAACCTTGTCTTTTCTCTGAGCTTTCTGCACCTACCTCTTCCTCCCCACTCTCTCAACTGACAGTTGACTCACTTTAATAGAAAATAAATTGAGGCAATTTACTGTGAGATGTATCTTTTAATATATTCTTCATCTCAAAAATCATCAACATTATCCACCATATTTTTTTCCTCCTCTCCCCTAGTCTTCTCCTATCTGACCCCTTCTCTCCACTTACACAGTTATCATCTCAGTTTAGGCCCTCTTGATCTGTCTCCTAGATTACTGCGATGGCACCCTAATTAATCTACCTGCCTCAGGTCACTCTCACCATGCAAGTCTATCCTATAAATTGCTACCAAAGTAATTTTCCTTAAGCAAATATATGCCATGCGATGCTCCTACTCAACTAACTACTGTTGTCTGCTATTGCTTCTAGAATAAAGCATAAACTGCTCTTTATAGGCTTATACAACCTATCCTCAACCTCCCTTTTCACTATCACTGGACTTATTCTCCATCTCACACTCTATATTCCAGGCCAGTTTGCCTCCTCATAGACAACACTTTATCTTTAGTGTCCAAGCCTTCACAACAGTCAGTCCTCATGTCTAGGATGTACTCCCTCTTTATTCCCACCTCTCAGAAGGTGGGAATATTTTTCTCTTTATTTAAGATTCAGTTCAGGCACTGTCTTTTCCATGAAATCTTCTCCAATACCCTCCAACTGCTAGTGCCCTGCATCCCAAACTACCTCGTATTTAACTACTTTGTATATATCTGAATTTATTTACATTATACTTATGCTGCCTATGTTTTATATACACTTGTTGTCTGAGTGCAGGAGAAGTTAAGCTTATCCCCAGCACCAAGCCCAGGGCCTGCCAGATAGCAGGTACTTGAGAAATACTTATAGATTAATTAATTGAGACAGTAACAGGCACATTAACTTGTCTCCAATTTTGCTTCTTTTCTCTCAACCGTGGAAAATGCTTTTTCAGACTGGAAAGCATCCAACAAAAAGGGTTAATAGTGAGATGAAAGCCAAATAAAGTGAGGGGCTGCTAAGATAGCACCTTGTTACCCTCTCTGAATTGAGTTCACCTGCCTCAGAGAAGCTACATCACAGAGGACTAAATGAGCTTGGAAGCATGATTAATGAATCATTGTCAACAATCTTTAAGGAGTCATAGTAAGTTGGAGAACTGGAGAGCTGGAAAAAGGTAAATGTCCTGATTTTCCTAAACATGAATTTTTCAAGCTACAGGTGAGTACCTTCACTGAAGCCCTGCTCGCAGGACAGATCACAGCCCTAGTGTTGAAAGGATCTTAAAAAGTCTTTTAGTTCAGTCTGCTTATTTTATAGATAAGGGACCTGAGTAATTAAATAATTTTGCAAAAGCCACATAGGTAGCAAAGTTCAGAGGCAAAATTGAGCGCAGAACCTCTGACTTTGGAATCTAGTCTGTGGTCTATCTATTGTGCCATGTGCTCTCCAAGCATGCTTAAGGAGAGACATGATTCAGTGGAGAGGACACTGGTTTTTAATTCAGAGGATCTGGATTCAAATGCTGAATCTGACATATTATCTACGTCACATTGGCCAAGTTGTTTTACCAACCCATGCCTCGAGCTTCCTCTAGGTCCTCAAGTATGGCGCTGCGATTGAATCCAAACTTCACAGAGCAAATCCCTTTAACCAAATGATTTGTTCTATAAGACTTAGACTCAGTCAAAAGTCCACACCCAAGGACTTAGAAGGCCACAGGTTCCCCATCCCTGGATAGACTCTAACATTAAATCAATTACCTGACAGTGCTGTACGGTGTGGAGTAATTGGGAGATCTAGAAGGTCAAACCAAGCTGGAAATTCTGGAGTAAGAGAATATTTAGATAGAAAGACAGATAGATATGTATATAATCAAGGTTAATTTTCAAGTTGGCATTAGGACAATTTTTTTTCCAGCCATCACAACTGTTGATGACAAATTAGGGCACTGTAGGACTTTGATCTCCTTGCATAGCAAATATTCCCATTCACAAAAACATAGCTATTTGATTATTGAAGCATTGGTTAGTTAGTTTAATGAATAATAGTAAAATTTGAGGATAACTTGATGAGATGGGTTGTAAATACTGATCAGCTTGGGTTCATTATAAATAAGCAATTCTGGACTTACTGCATTTCCTTTTTAGGTACTTATTATTTGAATAGTTATCAGTTATCAGATGGATAAACAGATATGCTGCATAACTCATATACATGTAGTATGGTATAGAATTGGAAAAAAAAAGGAAACTATACACTTCCCATAGGTAGAAACTATGCATTTTCCATAGATGGAAATTTATTTGAGTGAATTCAGAATAAGTTGAAAGACCAGACCTAGAGAGTAATTATTTTGCTTTTGGTCTAAAGAATAATTAGTAACAAATTGATTTAACTTGCAGGAAGGTCTCTGGTGGAGTGGCACCAGTCTCTTTTCTTATTCATGCTCTTTTCAATACCTATGAATAACTTTAGTAAAGATGAAATGATTGTAAAATTTATAAGCTCGGAGAGCTAGCTAATACAATAGGTAACAGAATCATAATACAAAAAGTTTTTGACATCCTAGAATGATTTCAAAAAATAAAGCAACTAAAAAAGAAAAAAAGTGAGACATGATTAGACAAGAGTATATATGTGCAAAATCAACTTCAATAGCTTCTGTCCCAGATACTATAAATACTGCTAATGTACCTTTAAGAGGCAATGGAATCTTAGAAGTGACAGTTTAACTGGTGCTGTTCGTCCTTTGTTCTGTCATTCCAAGAAGAGTCTGTCAAGTGACAAATTTGAAAGTAGCATTATGGAGAATTAACTGTTACAGCTGAGGAGAGACTTATTGAGGTAGAGAGAGAAAGTGGATGGAGATCACTTTTATCTTTAGAGGAGTGTTTCAAATCTTGTCTGATGAAGAAGTACTAAAAAGAGAATTCTTGAAAGACTTTGCTATCCTAAATGACTTGAATGATAGGAATATATTTCTAGAATTAAGGAGATCAGCAGTTATAGAGATGTTTAAAAATGATTTTGCAGGTTATCTTTTTTACAACTGTTACAATGTAAAGAATTACTTATAGCTTTGTTTGATTATTAATTGTATTATTAAGAAGTAACATCTGCAGAAACCTAAATATTTATTTTAGCCTAGGAGTTAAGGGAGAATGATATAGAGAAATAAATGGACAAATTTATGTAAAAAGTTTTTTTTCAGTTTACTATACATTGAATAAATTGGTGTGGGGAAATCGGAACTAATTTATTAATGAATGATCCATCTTAATTAATGATCACTCTCAGGCTTTGTGTTTCTTTCCCTGACCACTGGCAATTGAATGGTGATCCTAAGACAGATGTGTCCAGATTTGCCAGTTACTTTGTGAATTTGAGAGGTTGGGAGTTTTTGAGTGCTGACTTGCCAAAGGAGGTGCTTCTAGTAACTACCAATTCAGAGAGGATGACCAGTGCCTAGAGAATTAACTATGCTGTGGTTGCTCAGGAAGTATGGAACCTCAGATTTTTGCATGTAACTGAAAATTTGAGGCAAAGTGAAACATGGTACATGTCTCAGAAATAGTCTAGGCCTCTTTTCTTCCCAGGAGAGCATGATGATAATGAAGAGTTTACTGATTCATGGCTCCAATATTTTTTGTGCTTATGAGTCTTCTGTGTTTCAAGCTTTTCTTTTTTGCCCTTTTTTTGTAGTGAAGGAAAGGAAACAAGAATATACATATGTGTGTGTGTGTTTGTGTGAGTGTGTCTGTGTGTGTGTATTTGATATCTACTACTTAGTAAATTGATAAGGCAGCTAGAGATTACAGCACACAGAGTCCCAGACCTGAAGTCAGGAAGACTCATTGTCCAGAGTTCAGACACTTGCTAGCTCTATGACCCTAGGCAAGTCATTTAACCCTGTCTGCCTCAGTTTCTTCATCTGTAAAATGAGCTGGAGATAGAAAATGGCAAACCATTCCAGTGCCAAGAAAACTCCAGGTGGGATGGATCCCAGGGAGTCAGGTATCACTAGAAAAACTAATGAACAAGAAACAATGAAGCTATGTACTTTGGATAGCTTTTTTAGGAAGGACTTTGTTAGTCCCTTTGGAGAACATCTAAACAGGAATACACCAAAGCTATATTTAAGACATTTCACTCTAGAATTCTGGGACTAATGCATGAAAAGGCCTGATTCCTTTCTTTAGAACCTTCTTTAGAGGCTAATTCCCTTGGTTTCAAAGCTGAGGTTCTTTGGTAGGTAGGCCTAACCCACCTATGTCACATCAGAAATTTCTTCTTTCTGTAGAGTTCGTCTTACTTTTGTTTGCAATTTCGACTAATGCTCCTAATTTTTTGTTTATCAACTTTTCCCCCTTTCTGGGGTCAAGCTGAACAAGACTAATTCTACCTTTTCATATGAACTATCTGTCAGACTGCTTAAAGACAGTGACGACATTTTTCTTAGTCTTTTCTGGGCTAAATCTCTCCAGTTTATTAAGGAAAGCTTTATATGCTGCTAATAATATCTAACAGTTATACAATACTTTAAAGTTTGCAGAGCACTTCAGATATTCTGTCGTGTTTGATCAGGGTAAACTGGTGAATAACATAGCTCACTTAAAATGTTTCTATTTCTGAAGTGAAGAAACATTTTAAATTACAAGTATCCCCATGTCAAAAAGAAGGTAGAACATTCCTAGAGTGGAACAGATAGTTGCATGAGTTAGACCATAATACTAATGTGTACAGGGTCACAGGTTCATTATTCTTATGGACCTATTCACTTCTCTCAGCAGCAGAAATGTAACACCTGCCCCTGAACCATGCTCACCACCAACTCATCCTCAAGCTCAGTCAAGTCAAGGCACATGGCCGTTTTACTGTGGGTTAAAAGAATCAACAGCTCATTGGGTTAGTGACAGACATAAGGATGGGAGGTAATAACTGATAGGTCTCCAGAAAGGGGAAGAGACATCTTTCTTTTTATTATTTTGTCAGAAGAGGAAGAGGAGCTACATAGGAAGCAACCCAACAGGAAAGATACAAAATAGAGATTCTGATACTCTAAGGTATAAATTCTACTGTATATGAACAGTTAAAGAAATCCCCCTCCTTTACCGGAACAAGTTGGAACTATATGTTCTTTCCCGTTTAGGAAAGCTGAGGAGATGCCCGCCTATGTTCTGTTTCCACATTTTATGGAATGGAAATATTTTCAACTAAGCTTTCTGCATTTTCTTCTCTCCTGCCATAGCAATATAATATGGATTTGAGCTGTGAAACCAAAATATATCTGAGCATCTAGCACCATTTACTTGTAAAATGTAATGAACCAGGTGTTTCATTTTTAACTGCATCAGGGATTTCCTCCCTAAGGCAAACTATGTAGGTGGCAGTTAAAAGATGAGAAGTGGAGGTGGGACAATCAGGGAAAGGATATTACTGGAATTTAGCTTTTTCCAGGCATGTGATTGTGGTTATCTCGAGAACTGCTTCAAATTCTGTTCAAGGCAGCAAACACTTATCAAGCACCCTATATGGGCACAGTTCTGTATTCCAGCTACAAACAAGAAGAATAAAAATGACAAATCCTCTGTCCTCAAGGACCTTACCATTGATGAGACGTATGTTTGTGTGTGTGTGTGTGTATGTGCGTGTGTTGGGGGGCAGGTAGGATGGTGGCAAGTGATGTTGCATGTGTATAAAAAAAGCAGGTGAAATGAAATAGAGGAAATGAAGACATTCAACATTTCCAGTGAAAATGTGAGAAGGGAGGGTATACTTTCAGAGTCAAAGGAAGAGGATGAACTGTTTTATAACTTCATAGAGGATGTGGCACCTGAGTGTTAAAGGACCCCTGGGCTAGGCCTTAAAGAAAAGGGTTCATCCCCAATTGATAAATAGTCAAAGGATATGAATAGGCAATTTTCAGAGGAAGCAATTAAAGATATATATAATCATATGAAAAAATGCTCTAAATTTCTTTTGATTAGAGAGATGCAAATCAAGGCAACTCTGAGGTACCACATCACACCTAAAAGATTGGCAAACATGACAGAACAAGAAAATGATAAATATTGGAGAGGATGTGGGAGAGTTGGAACACTAATTCATTGTTGGTGGAGCTGTGAGCTCATCTAACAATTCTGGAGAGCAGTTTGGAACTATGCCCAAAGGGCTACAAAAATGTGCGTACCCTTTGACCCAGCAATAGCGCTACTAGGACTGTATCCCCAAGAGATCATAAAAATGGGAAAGGTCCCCAAGTAAATACCAAATTAGAAATACTGAAAACCAAAGGAGAGATTAATAAAATTGAAATTAAGAAAACTATTGAATTAATAAATAAAACCAATAGTTGGTTTTATGAAAAAACTAATAAAATTGATAAACCTTTGGTCAATCTGATTTAAAAAAAGAAAGAAGAAAACCAAATTACTAATATTAAAAATGAAAGGGGTGAACTCACCTCCAATGAGGAGGAAATTGAAACAATAATTAGAAACTACTTTGCCCAACTTTATGCCCACAAATTCGATAATCTAAACGAGATGGATGAATATTTTAAAAAATACAAATTGCCCAGATTAACAGAAGAGGAAGTTGAATACTTAAACAACCCCATCTCAGAAAAAGAAATTGAACAAGCCATCAATGAACTCCCTAGGAAAAAATCTCCAGGGCCAGATGGATTCACAAGTGAATTCTATCAAACATTTAAAGAACAGTTAATTCCAATACTACATACACTATTCTTGAAAATTGGGGAAGAAGGAGTCCTCCCAAATTCTTTCTATGATACAAATATGGTTTTGATACCCAAACCAGGAAGAGACAAAACAGAGAAAGAAAATTATAGACCAATTTCCCTAATGAATATAGATGAAAAAATTTTAAATAAGATTCTAGCAAAACGAATATAGCATCTTATCACGAGATTAATACATTATGATCAGGTAGGATTCATACCAGGACTACAGGGCTGGTTCAATATTAGGAAAACTATTAGCATTATCGATCACATCAACAACAAAGCTAACAAAAACCACATGATTATCTCAATAGATGCAGAAAAAGCTTTTGACAAAATACAACACCCATTCCTACTAAAAACATTGGAGAATGTAGGAATAAAGGGAACTTTCCATAAAATAATAAGCAGTATCTATCTAAAACCTTCAGCAAGCATTATATGCAATGGGGATAAGCTAGATGCATTCCCAATAAGATCAGGGGTGAAACAAGGTTGTCCATTATCACCACTATTATTAATATGGTACTAGAAATGTTAGCTGTAGCAATTAGACAAGATAAAGATATCCAAGGAATTAAAATAGGCAAAGAAGAAACTAAGTTATCACTCTTTGCAGATGATATGATGATTTACCTAGAGAATCCCAGAGATTCAAGTAAAAAATTACTAGAATTAATAAACAACTTTGGCAAAGTTGCAGGGTACAAAATAAACCCACACAAATCTTCTGCATTCCTATATATTAGCAACAAAGTCCAACAGCAAGAGATAGAAAGAGAAATCCCATTTAAAGTTAGGGTAGACAGTATAAAATACTTAGGAGTCTACCTGCCAAAACAAACCCAGGGATTATATGAACACAATTACAAGACACTTTTTGCACAAATAAAGTCAGATTTAAGTAAGTGGAAAAACATTAGTTGCTCATGGGTAGGCCGTGCTAATATAATAAAAATGACAATTCTACCCAAATTAATATACTTATTTAGTGCCATACCAATTAAACTATCAGACAATTACTTTCTAGAGCTGGACAAAATAATATCAAAATTCATTTGGAAAAACAAAAGGTCCAGAATATCAAAGGGACTAATGAAAAGAAATGCTTGGGAAGGTGGCTTAGCGCTACCAGACCTCAAACTGTACTATAAAGCAGCAATTATCAAAACCACTTGGTATTGGCTAAGAAACAGAGAGGTAGACAAGTGGAATAGACTTGGCACTCAAGATGCAGTAGGCAAGGAATATAGCAACCTTCTGTTTGATAAACCCAAGGACCCCAGCTTCTGGGATAAGAACTCATTGTTTGACAAAAATTGCTGGGAAAACTGGATAACAGTGTGGCGGAAATTAGGCATCGACCCATACCTGACACTGTACACAAGAATAAAGTCCAAATGGGTACATGATTTAGGTATAAAGATTGATACCATGAATAAACTGGAAAAGCAAGGAATAGTGTATTTATCAGATCTATGGAGAAGGGAAGTATTCTTTACTAAAGGAGAGATAGAATGCATTATGAAATGCAAAATGGATAACTTTGATTACATTAAACTGAGAAGTTTTTGCACAACCAAACCCAATACAACCAAAATCCGGAGGGATGTAGTAAACTGGGAAAGAATTTTTACAGCTAAGCTCGGGGATAAAGGCCTCATTTCTAGAATATATAGAGAACTGATCCAAATGTATAATCATACAAGTCATTCCCCAATTGATAAATGGTCAAAGGATATGAACAGGCAATTTTCAGAGGAAGAGGTTAAGGCTATCTATAATCATATGAAAAAATGCTCTAAATCACTATTGGTTAGAGAGATGCAAATCAAAACAACTCTGAGGTACCACATCACACCTAGAAGATTGGCAAATATGACAGAACAAGAAAATGATAAATGCTGGAGAGGATGTGGGAAAGTTGGGACACTAATTCATTGTTGGTGGAGCTGTGAGCTCATCTAACAATTCTGGAGAGCAGTTTGGAACTATGCCCAAAGGGCTACAAAAATGTGCATACCCTTTGACCCAGCAATATCGCTACTAGGACTATATCCCCAAGAGATCATAAAAATGGGAAAGGGTCCCACATGTACAAAAATATTTATAGCAGCACTCTATGTAGTTGCCCAAAACTGGAAGTCAAGGGGATGTCCATCAATTGGGGAATGGCTGAATAAATTATGGTATATGAATGTAATGGAGTACTATTGTGCCATAAGAAATGATGAACAAGAAGACTTCAGAGAGGCCTGGAAGGACTTATATGACCTGATGCTGAGTGAAAGGAGCAGAACCAGGAGAACTTTATGCACAGCAACAACCACAGTGTGTGAGAGTTTTTTCTGGGAGACTTAGATTTTTGTAATAACACAAGAACTTCTTACCCAAAAAAAAAAAAAAAAAACCCAATGGAGGATCTCAAGGCAAAATGCCTGCCACACTCAGAGAGAGAAATATAGAAGTCACTCACATATTGTAGCAGATCATGTTTGTGTATGTGTATGTGTTTATGTATCATGTTCTGATTTGTTATACGATTTCTTTCATATATCTTAGTCTGACTACATAGCATGACTATAGTGAAAATATACTCAATAGGAAAGTATATGTAGAATCTATACAGAATTGTATGCAGTCCTGGGGAGGGAGGGGGGTAGTGGGGAGTAGGTGGGGGGGATAAAATCACAATTGTATGGCAGTGATTGTTAAACATTACAAAAAAAAATTAAAAAAAAAAAGTCTGCTGCGAAAAGCACTTACAAAAAAAAAAAATGAGAAAGGGTCCCACATGTACAAAAATATTTATAGCAGTACTCTTTGTAGTTGCCAAAAACTGGAAATCAAGGGGATGCCCATCAATTGGGGAATGGCTGAATAAATTATGGTATGTGAATGTAATGGAGTACTATTGTGCTATAAGAAATGATGATCAAGAAGACTTCAGGGAGGCCTAGAAGGACTTATATGATCTGATGCTAAGCGAAAGGAGCAGAATCAGGAGATCTTTGTGCACAGCAACGACCACAGTGTGCGAGAGTTTTTTCTGGTAAACCTGGAACCATTGAAATAACACAAGACCTTAAAAAAAAAATTCCCGATGGCTTTCTAAGGCAAAATGCATTCCACACTTGGAGAAAGAACAGTGGAATTCATTCACAGAATGTAGCAGATCTTGTTTGTGTGTGTGTGTGTGTGTGTGTGTGTGTGTGTATTATGTTTTGATTTGTTATATGATTTCTCCCATTTATTTTAGTTTATCTACATAGCATGACTATAGTGAGAACGTATTCAATAGGAAAGTATATGTAGATCCTATACAGAATTGTATGCCAGCTTGGGGAGGGAGGGGGGTAGTGGGAGGTAGGTGTGTGTGGGGGTAAAAATCTAAGTTTTATGCTAGTGATTGTAGAACATTAAAAAAATAAATAAAATATAAAAAAGAGGAAAAAAAGAAAAGGATTCAAATAGGGACATGGGATGGACACAGCTTATGCACATACCTGTAGGCAGGAGAGGAGTGGATGAGACCAAAGAATTGCTGTAGTTCAATTTGATTGGAGTAGAGCATATAAAGAATGGTGCAGCAGAAAGCTGAATGAGGGTGGAACAAGAATAAGAATAAACAAGATTGTGACGAGACCAGCATAACAGGGACTAATGTTTTATTCTATAGTCAATAGAAAAAAACAGATGAAACATAAGGCAGTGAATGAGCACTGGATTTGTCAGAGAGTCTAGATTTGAATCCTACCTTATTTATTACCTGTGTGAGTGACCTTGTACAAGTTACTTCAGCAGCAGCATTATCATCATCAATCATCATCGTCATCATCATCGTCATCATTACTAACATTTCTATAGTACCTACTATGTGCCAGGCACTGTGATAAATGCTTTACCAATATTGTCTCATTTTATCATTGTCATTGTACCCTCACTAGCAGCTCTCACATTGATAGAAGCTTTTAAGTTTGCTGAGTATTTTACATACATTATCTACATTTGAACTTAGCAACATCCCTGTCAGTCAAGTTCTATTTATTACAGTCCCTTTAACCCTAAGCTTGGTGCTACCTTCCCATTGGGATTGGAGGAGAAGCTTCCCTGCTAAAGACCCCTGTAGATTTAGGGGTGCTTAATAGAATTAGTCCCTTAAAGGATGAAGATAGGGTTTTCCTTTAGATGACTAATGCCTCTCCAATGAGATTTATAAGTAGTTACCAAAAAAAAGCAGGGATTCTGTTTTGGTGGCAGATTGATGTACCTATACATATATATGTATATGTATGTACATATATGTATGTATGTGTGTGTATACATACATACTTATATTTCATTTCCCCTCAATTTAGTTTTGGGGCAACTAGGTGGCACAAGTGGATAGAGTCTGGGTCTAGCATCAGGAAGCCTCATCTTTGTGAGTTCAAACCTGGACTCAGACACTTCTTAGATGTGTGACCTTGGGCAAGTGACTTAACCTCATTTGCCTTAGCTTCCTCATCTGTAAAATGAGCTGGAGACTGAAATGGCAAACCATTCTATTATCTTTGCCAAAAAGACTCTAAATGAAATCTTGAAGAGTTGAACATGATGGAGAATGACTGAACAATAATAAATCTAGTCTTCTGTGTTTTAATCAGCTTTTTTAATACCTTTCTCTTTTTATGATGCAGCAAATAGAAATAAATTATTTATATAATCAGTTTTAAAAAAAATAAGTCTCAGCTCTCTGGTCCTCAGTTTTCTAATGTGAGACATAAGAAAGGGAGACCTAGATGATCACTAAGATTACTTGCTGGTCACCTAGAAGGTGCACTAGATAGAGCTCGGGATCTGGAGTCAGGAAGACATGAGTTCAAATTTTAACCTAGATACTTACTATGTGTCCCTGAGCAAGTCATCTAACTTCTATTTCTTTCAGTTTCCTCAACTATAAAATGGAGACAGTAACAGCATATACCTCTCAGGGCTGTTAAGAAGATCAGCTGAAATATTTTAAAGCACTGTACAAATTACAGCTATTATTATTAACTATTATTAAATTTCAGGATCTTGAAACTTTTGAGTAGGGGACTGTAATGGTCAGATCTGTACATTAGAAGGATTACTTTCATAGTTGTGGGAATACAGACTAGCACTGGAAACGTAATTGATCGTAGAGAGACTGGGTAAGTTGTTATCAAAACAGTCCATTTATCTGGTGGTAACATTTATCTAGTAATGTGTGATAATAAGAGTAAAGAAAATGTAGATCAAAAAGACACTGTAGAGACATAATTGATGATATTTAAAAACTGATCAAATTAAGGAAGTGGGGAAAGGGGAAGAGAATAAATATTTGTTGAATGGAGTTGAGGAGATCTTAGATTTTTAAAAGGCAGATACAAATGTCATTACATAATTAGTTACTCAAAAGCAGGAATTGTTCCATTGTTCTCTCTTTCTAGCACCTAGAGCAGCTCCTTGGATATGGTAGGTGCTCAGCAAAAGCTTATTGAATTGAAGGCAAAGAACTTCACTGGGCAGGATGTGAGCCACTAAAGTATGCTGTGTATTTCAGAAGACCTAATGTTTTTAATTTAGTTGATTCAAAGTATGTATATAAATTCAATTTTATTTTCGATTCTAAAAACAGGCATTAATCCATGCAACTAGAGTAAGGGAGAAAACAGCTTATCAGGAAGAAAAATCTTTATATGAGATGTACTGATAAAAGTCTGATAGTCAAAATATATGGTAAATTGACACACATATATAAGATAAAATTTCATTCTCCAATAGATAAGTGGGAATATGATATGAGAAAACAGTTTTCAAATGGTGAGAAAAAAGTCAGTGCTGTGTGATAAAACAACAAACCAAAAAAAGAGTGGCTGTGGAAAGAGACACCAAGAGACATTGTCTTGGTGGGACTTTGAGTTGGTAAAACAATTCTGGAAAGAAAATATTGGAATTATGTGAGGGAAGCCACTAAACCATTCACTTCAGATTTCAAATAGCTCAAAGGAAGGATGAATAAAATTTCATGGAATAAAATTTGACAAGGAAAGTCATCTGAGTTGCAACAGGAAAATCTGAAGAATTAAATTATGAGGGCATAAAAATAAATCATTCTGACTAATCAAAAATATAATTATCTGAAGAAACCAAGGTAGTTGCATGGAGAACTCAATTGCCAACTTAAATGTTAAGACATATGTTTAGGAGGTGGACACATGAGAATGTAGTAAAGAATAAATAGTAAAATGTGACATGTTGTGTTCATCCTTCCTTGTTGAAGAGGACCACGCCATTAGAGAAATTATGACATGACTTGCACTTGACTTTGTTTTGAGTGAAGGAGGGCTGTGTAAGGTCACCAGCCTCACTTCCCTGGAGCCATCTGAATTCAGTGACCAAATATTCATCAGGATGACTGGAGATGACCCAGGATGCAATAGGAGATCTTGGCCCCTTTAGGCCAAGGTCTATTCAGGAACTCACTTAGGGTAAGATAATGCCCATTCAGGGAATAGGCCTCTTTAAGAATTAGCCAGGGATGGCCCCTTTAATCAGGCATAGAAAAAACGACAACAGGCTGGGAGGGAAACAGCAACAGTTACTATTGATAATCACTCTTAAATCAGGAGAGTCCAGCTCAAAATGTGCCATATTCCTAGAGAGATAGTATCATGAGTGCTAAAGCTCAAAATGAAGTGAGGAAAGCTGGGGATAATGTTTCAACCTTCTTTTTTTTGGTAAGAGGAAGGAGAATCATGGATAAAATAGGACAACTATCCATGTGGATGGATAATTTTTTTTTAAAGTAAGTTGCTTCTTTTTTGTCTACCAAGGAAAATGTCTTTTAGAATAGGAAGAATATAACAGAAATGAATAACAGGCCAATGATGGCCAAATCCAGTAAGAGGATAGCAGCCCTTAACAATTAAAATCATCTTTCCTGGATGTGTCTTATTCTTGGGTTCTGAAAGAAATTGACTGTTTTGTCAGTTGGCAACATTTGAATGTTGTCAGAGGACTTGGGTTCAAATCCTGTTTCTCATACTTAGTATCTGTGTGACTTCAGGCTCATTCTACTCAACAAAAGATTTAGGTGATGGGATTAGAAAAAAAGGCCTCTAAAGTCCCTTCCCTCTCTCTATGTAGAGTCAATCAATCAACATGCATTTATTAAAATCTGCTAAGTGCCAGGCACTGTGCTTGATGCTGAAGATACACATGCAAAGCATAAAGTAATCCCTATTCTCTATGAGTAATGACCTTATATTCTATTGAGAATTATGGTATGTGTGAACATGTTTATGTATATGTACATTCTATGCAAAATCAATTATGTCTAATGCACATACATATATACACATACAGACACATAAACCTACTTGCACATGCACATATATGTACCAAATAATATACGTATAACTAATACAAATACAAGAAGCTAACAATAATACAAGAGGCTAAAATAAATTTAAGATAGTAAAATGTAAAGTTGTTGAAGAGAAGACACCAGCTGTTGGGGGATTGGGAAAGGCCTTATGTAGAAGATGGTGCTTAAGTTGCATCTTCAAGTAAGACGAATTTTATGAGATAGAGTTGAAGAGGAGATTCATCCTAGGAATGAGAGATGTCCATTGCAAAGGCAGAAAAATGTGAGATGGAGTATGGCATGTGAAGAACAAGGAGAAGGCCCGTTTGCCTTGATCATTGTATTTGGGAAGGGGGTTAATGAATAATGAGGCTAGAAAGATATATTTGGATCAGTTTGTAAAGGACATCAATTTAAAAAAAATTTAAAAACCCATCAATTAAAAAAAAAAGATAATCACACTTAGAAATTAAGAGATCATTTGAAAGATGAAAAAGTCACGTTGCAGAGGACTGAGGACGTAAGACATATAGACAGCTTTTATTTGGTTAAGAAGGGAAGGAAAGATATGACAATAGCGTGAGGGTATGCCAAGGTCTAATGATGTAGTTTATTTTAAAAATGAATAAAACATGGACATATCTAAAAGATGTAGGAAATAATAGGGAGAGGTTGAAGATTAGAGAGGGAGGGATGATAACAGAGGCAATCTGCTGGTGCAGACTAGTTGGGAAATGATTACGAGTACATGGAGAGGGGTTTCCACTGGCCTAGGGAAGGCTGCCTGACAATGAGATCGTAGAAAAGAAGCCAGTAGGAGATGGTGTGAAGGGGTTTTCTACTGTAAATGCAATGATCTTGCAGTGACTCATTAGACTCACACCTTTCCCTTGTTCTGCTCATTCACCTGAGCATGGCTAAATCTAAGTTATAACAGCTCTTTTCCCATTATCTTGTTCCCCTAAGTACTCATACAGAAATTCTTGTTCAATCTAAAGGACCATCACTTTAACGGTTAGTAGTAGTTCCATCCTCCAGAGCCAGAAATCCGTAGAGGAATCTCTTATGAAAGATACTTCCTATGCTGCCTTCTCCCTAGATGCCCTGCAGTGCCTAATGTCCCTATGATACTGACATCTTTCAAAAGATGAAGATTTGTCACTGCTGAGGATATTAAAGGGAAACTGTAGTAACACTGACAGCAGCTCCCAAAGGGGACTTCCAATTATGTTTTGAGCAATTGAGAGCTTATTGTAATGTGTGCTTCTTTCCATGGTGATTAATTTGAAGATGACTGCATTAATTTGAACATACACATTTTTACATAAAACTAATAATATTTTAATATTTGTTAACATATAAGTTGCATTAATTTCTTATCCCAGATAATATAAAGAGAGAACAAAACAAATTTTTTTACTTTAGATCAAATTAAATTTATCATAAATTCAAAATTAGGAAAATAATAGATTAGTGAAGATTTATGGTCCTGGATTAGGGACTTTTCCGTTTAGGGCTTTAAATTTCTAGAAATTTAAATTTCTAGTCTTCCTGACTCCAGATGCAGAGCTCTATCTAGTGCACCTTCTAAATGATCCCCAAGTAACTTTTCCGTATACTATGATCCAGTCAAATGGATCTTCTCTTTGTTCATCATATACTATATACTCCATCTCACCTATTTGTGCCTTTGCAATGGACATCCCTCATTCCTACAATGAGTCTCCTCTTCACCTTTGCCTCATAGAACTCATCTTATGTTAAGATGCAAACTTAATTTAACATAATTAAACATAATTTAATAAAAGTATATCATTTATTATTCTATCAAGGAAAATGAGGAGAATATCACATGACAAGGCCATGTTCATCTCTTTAAAAGCTGCAGGACTTGGATGTAGAAGCAGGGCTCCTGAAACCAAATCTACTGTCCCAGAGGCCTTGACAATGGAGGCTAGACAGCCATAGAACCATTTGAAAATGATGCAGTTTTCTAAATGCTCCCTCCAAAAGCATGTCTCTCCTCACTTGTTCCTCCCTCTCTTTTAGAGGGGTCCCCACTCTAGAATGTAAGTTCCTTGAGAGGAGAGATGATTTTTTTTTGCCTTCAGATAGGACCTAGCACAGTACCTGGAATCTGACTGATAGCAAAATGATTCTATATTGACTGATTATTTGTGAGTGAGGCATTTTTCTTGTCACTTCATTTGCAGTGTTCTTTGTTCAAATGTCTTTTGAATTGAACTGATGTGTCTCTCTGTAGGTAAAAATTAAATAAATTATTTGGTGCTAGTGAACAGTGGCTAGTGAATGATGGTACCAATCCACAGAAATTCTCTGAATCTAGAGTAACTTTCTGAAGCCCACGTGTTCAAGGGTGTCCCCTGTACACAGGCGTCAGTAAAAGGGAAGCAGCTTATTCAAATTTGTTTGATGTGTGCTTGGTCTTGCCGGCTACGTTATTCTACTAACATCTAATATCCGGAT